>NC_056665.1:19917214-20218152 GCF_018350195.1 Panthera tigris
TTTCTCTACCTTTGTTATTTTTTGTTATCTGCTGCCATTTTCTACTAAATGAAACCGTTTGTTTTTGGAACATCTAAAGAAGAAATACATTGAGAAGTATGTCTTACTCTGTAACCAGTTTTCGGAGATGAAAGTCAAAGCAGCTGAGGCAAACAACAAAGGAGGCTAATTCTGGACAAGTTCCCCTTCTACATCAGAGTCTTTCTATTTTTCAGTAAGTAGCTACTATCTGTCAGACCCATGAGACAGAAATTTTTTTGTACTTTTTATATTTGATTAGAGTTGTCACACAATGTTACATTGTGTCCGGTGGAGATAAAAATCTTTAAAGCCTTCAAATAAAGAAGTTTAGCCACACTGCATTTAAGACACAGTAACAAAGACTAATAATTCAAGGGCAGTCATCAAGACTATCTGACTCAATTTTCAAGTGTGCTGATACAGTATACAAAATGGTAACATGTTTATAAAAAAACAAATTCAGACAACGACAGCATAAAATCTCATTTCCCCTTTGAAGTGAAGCCTTCCTCACTCCCTTTCTGATACTAGACTTCATCAGGAAAATCACAGAAAGAGTCTAGGGGTGGAAGGAACTTTCCAATCTAGCCCTCCACAGACTAAGTTCCAAACAATGGAGCAGGAAGGAACCCTGCTCAAGTGACAAAAATGCTAGAACTACCAGGTCAAAAGAGATCTGCAAAAGAGGACATAGTATGGAATCTGTTCCTTCCTTCTCAACAAGTTCCCAAAAGCAGGGTTCCATGGACACATGTTAGAAAAAGCTGTTCTGGGCCCATCCGCTCATTCATCTTATTTAACAAGAAATAGATTAATAAATACTGCAGCGAGTTACGGCAGGGTCGAGAGTAAAACACTACTTCATTATTCGTTTTTACTCTTCATCTCACCCAGACGCGAGGACTGTCGCCCCAAACAAGGGAGTGTGCAATAATTTACCTGGTCCAGTTGTTAAAACTGCAGACACCAGAGTCTCCCTAACCTACTCACATTCAGCGGGTCTGGGGCTGTCTCCAGGAATGATTGTAACGGCAGCCGAAGTCAGGTAGCTCAGAAGCAGGTACCCCTAGAGAACTCTATGGAACATTAACTAGGAGAGCCTTTCTAGGCTCCTTCCTCTCTCTGTCAAAATGTCAGGAGACAGGATATAGGTGTGATGACTGTAACAGGGTCATTTCTAATAGGCCTTTTCTATTTCTGGCTTTCTCTAAGAAGTCTGATAACTACTCCAATTTAATCTGTCAAAAAATTCCCATCTGGGGGCGCCTGGGTGGCTCAGTCAGTTAAGCATCCGACTTCAGCTCAGGTCATGATCTCGCGTTCGTGAGTTTGAGCCCCACATCGGGCTCTGTGCTGACAGCTTGGAGCCTGGCGCCTGCTTCGGATTCTGTGTCTCCCTCTCTCTCTCTGCCCCTCCCCCACTCATGTTTGGTTTCTGTCAAAAATAAATAAATATTAAAAAAAAATTTTTTTTTAATTGCCATCTGAACCCTGGCAACCAAACCTTCTGTGGCAATGAAAGATTCAGTCTTCTGATCAAGTTGTCTTTGTTCCTAAAATATTACTTGTAGAATGCAGAGCACCTTCTTTCAGGATTTCCCCTACAGTCACGTCTACACTGTACTTATAACTTGAGGTTTACAATGAGTTCATTTAAAAGAATTAAGTTGCAGTACTTACAACACAGGTAACGGAAGGTTTGACTGTGCAGTCAAAAGTGACAGGCTTCCCATAGACACAGGAGAAATTTGTCCTGCATTCTACACAGTCTGCAGGAAGTCTGCTACACAAACCATTACTTGGACACTTCATCACATAAGGTGGGATATCAGTACTTTCTGTGAAAAGTAAGAGAGAAGCTCATTTTCATATAATATTGATCAGAATCCCAGGAGAATACAGTTTCCTAAGGTTAAGGGACATGGTTGCTAGCAATGAACTACTGGGCTGGAATGGAAAATGCACGGAGTTGGGAGTCGGAGACACCTGCAGTTCAAGCAAGGTTCTGCCAACCAAGCTGTGTGACCTGATGCAACAACAGTTCAACAGCTAAGTAAAAAGGATTTAATTACTGCCCCCGCAAATGGGCATGAAAAGCAAAGGTGCTTATGAACATATAATGTATACACAAAGCTAGGTGTAAGTTAGGGCCTCAGAAAAATCTACTCTAACAAGATGAACAATTAAAAGTTTAGCAATGGCAAAGTTTGTTCAAGATCACAGAGGGAGTGACAAAATTGGAACCACAACCCAAACCCGTTTCTAATCCAATATTCTTTTCATCTGAATTCACGAATTTGGTAATGACACCACTGACCCTTTAAGCAAATCAATCAGTACAATAACGGTACCAACTTTGGAAAATGTTCTCTGTCGTTATTCCACATTGGTACTTCAATAAGCCATAATTTGCAGGTAATAAGGAAATTTAAGTTTCAGATTACAAAGTTGAACATAGCCCTCTATATTAGTAACTGGTTCACTGGGTTGCAATTTTTCCCCCAGCCAACCTTGCTAGGAGTAAAATATATCATTAAGAGAGGATCAAATTGCAAGTATTCTTGGGGAGGAAGAGAGGCTTTCAAAAACATCCAAAAGAATAAAAAAAAATTTTGTGCTCTATAATTTTAGATTCAAGAATGCTGCTGTCTTGTTGTGATCTTTACATCCAAATAAGAATCAGTAAAACACCTCTGCCAGTTTCAATTCATTGAAATAATGGAACTGTAAAGGGATGACCTATAGAGACAAAGGTTCTGTTAAGCAAAACACACTAATACTCATTTAAAACTGGTCCCACTTAAAGTCACTGAATTATGTGGGCAATTCTACAAATATCATTTTTCTTTTCTTTTATTCGATTATTTTTGGGGCTGGGAATTGGAAACTTAGAAATCACAAAGCCAAAAAGACTTTAGAGGGCCAGGCTAACCTCACCACCCTAAAGACAAGGAAAGTGAATCCTGAAGGGTAAATAATTTGCTCAAACTCCCAGTAGTTCAACCAAGCAGACTGAGACTCCAAGTCTTAGTCCCTCTGATCCTTCCATTTCACACAGCCTTGGGAGGAACCTTTAATGTCCAACATCAGGAACGGGGTATAAGAAGAAAAAGAAATTTTCTGAAGGGAAAGAAGCACTGGTTGAAGGTGATCTTGATGAACGAGGTGGCAAAATAATAGAGAGATAGAAATGAGGAATGTGGAACTGGAAAAAGGGATGTGGCTGGAATGTCAAAAGGAATTGCAATATCAAGACAGTCAACAGAATACATCTGGGTAGCTGTCTTTAGTTCACATAACCTAAAATACAATAAAAAGTTCAAAAAAATGGAAAGTGATTTTTATCTTAAAAAGAGAAAGAAATAAACCACTAGATATAAATACACACATTTACTAGAATAGAAAATATCTAGTACCTGCTGCCCTGGGAACTACTGTGAAAGTACGTGTTGGGCCCGGATCCTTTATTGACTGAGCCAGCGGCTGCGACTGCTCTAAATTTAAGGATCCTACAATTAGAGAAACATGTTATCCTGGGATATGAAAACCTTGGTTTGTGTGCTTAAGACGCAAGGTCCACACCAGGCCCGTAACTGCTCAGAAAAACTCACAGCTTGACGACCCAGAAAACTAAACAAAGAAACGCCAAATAGGGTCGACACCTATTTAGATCAATAGGCAACTAGGGAACAAAGCGTTGGTGTCGGGCTCCAGGACCGCTTCCCCGGCCAACACCCGAGCCCTCGGTCTCCTGCTCGAGGGCTCCCTGGCTCAGCTCGGCGCCTCCGGGGTCCCGGAGCGGAGTGGGCGGCCAGGACCCGCCAGACGGAGCTACAGCGATCAGCCTCCGCCCTTCGCCCTCCGCCCACGGGCCTAGCGCGGACACCTCCCGCCGCTCCCGGGGTACCATTCAGCCGGACCCCGCGTGGACCCCGGCCTTTAACTCACCCCCGCCCGACAAGATGTAGAACTGGGAGAGGAACAACAGCACGCGGCAGAGGCGGAGCAGGACCCCCAGCGGGACGGCCGCCGCCACCATCTCGCCGGTGCGCGCGCACTTCCGGGCGGCGAGGCGGGACTGGGCAGAGGGGCGGGGCGCCGGCGCGGGCGCCGTAGGGGCGTGTGCGAGCGCGGCCTCGGAGAGCCCAAGGCGCAGGCGCGCGGCGGGCGTTGCGTGGGTTCGGCTGGGCCCGGCAGCTGGCGTCTGGCCGGTGCGCGCGGACTTCCGTGTCCCGCGGCGGACTGGGCAGAGGGTTCCTGGGGCTGGGGTGGAGGTGGGATAAGGTCGCGACGCCTAGAGGTTGTTTGCTTCCCCATGCCCGCTGGACGAGGCGCTCGCTTCGCCTTCCTTGGCTAGCGACTGGCGAACGTCACCCGGGACCGAAATTCACACCTGAAGTGGCTGCAATCAGAGGCGGGCAAATTTGGGAAGTTGACCACCATTTATATGGGCTGGCTGTGAGGTTGAAAACTGCTTTTTGCTCGGTACTCTGCGAAGGTTTTGATGACGTGTTTGATTTCATACTGAAAAGGTACTTATTGACAGATGAAGAAACTGTGGCACAAACCCAGTTGGGGAAGTGACCCCCAGGGTGTGCCAGGCAGCCCCAAAAGGACCCCCATTCCCTGTGTTGCCGACCTGATCAGTGCCCAGCTAGCATCTCTCTCTGGTCAGCTGTTGGTTTCATCACTAGCCAACTCCTTAAAGACATACATTACTTCCAGAAAGTTCCTCAGAGCCTGGGAGAGGACAGTAAGTATACCTGTCAAGGATTCAGGTCCAGAAGCACTGGGACAAGAACCCTGGGATGTGAAAGGAGGGTCCAAAGCATGAGCCCCTCCCTGGTAAAGGCCAGCCTTGGGGAGGGGAGCTGCACCCCAGGACTTTGGCTCCCTGCGTGCTCAGAAGGCAGACTGTACCTATTTGTGTCACAGCGTTCTTTGTCCTGTGTTGCTGACCTGCGTTCCCCTTTTCTACCCACCTGGCACGAGATTCTTTTGGGGGCCTTCTGACTCCCCATTCCCTCACTAGCCAGTTTCGATGAATGAAAAGAGTATATTGAATGGTGGCTGGCACACAATAAGACCTTAATAAATATTACCCTAAAAATTATATCACACAATTTGCACACCTTTCAGCACTATACAGGTTTGATATAAATTGCAGTTTTGTTTTTTAACTGTTCAGGATGCTAAATAATAAATGTGTTGAGAAGAGAGAGCATGTCTTCAATTTATTTTGAATTGCACAGCACCTAGCCAAATAAGCACCCAATGAATACTTCTTGATTGGTAGCTAAATTCTCTATTGGCATAAAGCTATTTCAATCCTGTTCTGAGCAGTAAGGTATTCCTTTCAGTTAAAAGCAAAACTCCATTTACATTGTGAAACTGACTAAAGGGAACTGTATTTAAGATGGAGTCAGGAGGCCAGAAGGGCCAGCTCTTATGCCCTACCATTCCTAATGGACTACACACCCAACTGCAAGAGAGGCACCTTGCATTCCCAACAGGAAGAACCTATACTTTGCTACCCCAGCAAGAGGAAGATTTTCTCTTTGCTGCAACAGCCCCACCAATGAGAAGCAGTCACAACTCACTAAAGAAAAGCCACTACAGTTGAAGCTCCCAGTTTACTCCAATGGACTTTTTGATTATAGCAGTCCTTCCCAATTCTGCCTCCCACCTTTGCTCTATAAAAAAACAGCCCTCTCTCCTGTGTATGGTTTTGCCATAGCAAAATGTCCCAAATTATAATTATCTGCTATTCCCGAAAGAATCCATTTCTGCTGATAAAATAGCTGACAGTTTTGGGGCACCTGGATGACTCAGTCAGTTAAGCGTCCGACTTGGGCTCAGGTCATGATCTCGCACTCCGTTGAGTTCGAGCCCCGCCTCAGGCTCTGTGCTGAAAGCTCAGAACCTGGAGCCCACTTCGGATTCTGTGTCTCCCTCTCTCTCTGTCCCTCCCCCCACTGCTTGCACTCTGTCTCTCTCTCTCTCTCTCAAAAATAAATAAACGTTAAAAAAAAAAACTTATAAAAAATAACCGACAGTTTTATTTTTAAGGTTAACCGAATGTGTTAATCAGTAATACATCATCTCATCAAAAAAGCAATTTAACTCTAGGGGAGCTGCTTACTTATAAGCCAATGGCTGAAATACTGGAAACACTGTGTGCTGCATTCTATATAGGAATTTATTTTTTCTACAGATGAATAAGGCTCGATTTTCAATTAGAAGCATTCAAACAGCAACTCTTAACCTATACTGCAAACAACAGTAGATTCCACAACACTGAATTTGAAGTTCAGAGTCCTTGGTCAGTAATCCAGTATTTAGTACTAGCTTCTTGTTTTAAGGTTGTTGGTTAGTTAAGTGATGATTCCAATTTTGGAGATAAAGTTTCAATGTGAACTTTAGTAAGACAACCATAAAAATACCTGAGGTGTAATGTTACTAGAAAATAAGATTATCCCTTATATTTAAAAAAGCTTTGCAGATTTTTATTTGAAGCCTATTGTTTGAAAACCCAGTCTCAGCAATAATATCTCATAATCTTCATATCCCAGTATTTCCCCTCTTTCAATGAATAATATTTTCCCATTTAAGTCTTTCAAGGCATTTAGGAAATTAAGAATTTCCCAAGCTTGTCCTCTTACTAGCTTCAGAGACATTAAAGAATTAAACTTTTAATATCAGCTACTCATTCATTGTCTCTTTTCTCACTGAGCCCATCAGTGGGTCAAAAGTTCTCAGAAGTACTAAAGATAATTAAGAAAAATGCATTTTTAGGGTTCAAAACAAGGTTACATAGAAGCAAGAACAAGGAAGAATTTCAAAAGTCTTCCTCAGCATTTAGTGTACGTGATTTCTTGAGAGTCTTCAATTTATCAATGGCAGAAGTTACAGAAATCTCTCCATGAATTTTGTTGTCTCTTGTTCGAACATTTACAGCATTATTCGTCTTTTCCTTTTCTCCAACCACTGTGGAAAAGAAAGGGAAATAAACCTATTTTAAATAAATGATATAATAAATATTAAGTCAACAGTCACATGACACATCTTATTGAGTTCTTCTTCAGTATTAATCACTAATTATCAGTCTAATGACCATGAGGTCATCGTCTGATAGTAAACCCTTCAAAGAGGAATGACTTCTAACCCCTTCTCCTTATTGTCCACTTGCAAGAACATATATTGTGGTCTTAGGGTACAAATCAGAACAGGGAGATCTTACAGACCCCCTGACTCCATATGGCATCTGGGGAGGCACCAGACCCATGCCCAACCAGACAACCAGAATTTTCAGAAATGTAGGTAAAAATAATTTCTCTCTAGTGCCCCTTAGTGGGATGATGCCAGAATCTGCTGGCATGTTTCTTGTCATGTAGAAGGAAGAAATAGGTCACCAGTTAAGGGGAATAAAGTAGATATTCAAGAAAAACATAAAGACCCAGAGCAAAGTAGGGGCCAGAAATGAAGAGATTTAGTTGACCAGCTTGCTCCAATTAGTCTTCTAATGGTTTGGCTATTTAATTCTACCTTCCATGTCATGAGGTACTTCATTACACTTCCAAATAAATTCTGTCTTTGTCTAAGTCATTGTGAGAGTTCTGTCACCAGAAGGAGCCTGACTGAAACATCACAATACCTAATACACAAATACTTTCAATGACAAATGGCTGATAGGACAACACTATGTGTATTTACTTTACCTTCTACAGAATCTTTCAACTTGAGATAACAGTATCATGCCTGGAGGAATACGGTATCAGTTTCTCTTGATTTCTGACTCATTTTAAAGTCAAAATTTTAGATGCTCATCCAAGTACTCATATGCCTTCAGGACACTTTTTCACTTAAATTCTTTTCTTTTGATCATCTTAAATTTGGACTCTTTCCCACTCATTAGTTTAATCCCAAAGATTTGTAATAAATCAGAAAAGCAAAGGAGAATATTTGAGGCCTGTCACATGGCTGACACACAAAGAGCGTAATTCTACTGATGCAATCATTTTCACGTTTTTTTGTTGTTGTTGGTTTGCGATATTAACTACTGCTAGTAATACTAACAACTAACCAAGAACACCATGGACTGTTCTTGGTGCATACGTAACAATCAAATTGTCTTAATCACATAGTTATACCATACTCATGTAGTTATACTATATTCACATAGTTATACCATATTGTTTTTTAGAATTAGAGTGAAAAAACAAGCATTTGATAAAATTTAAACTTAAGTTACCCAAAATGAAATTATACTGAGCCAGCTGCGCATTTCGTATTTTCTTATTTAGTGTACAACTATGATCTAAGTCAACGTCAGCCATGAATCCTTCTTCAAAAAATGCATTGGATACCTACAAGAAAATGAAACACTTTCATTATTACAATATTTGTGGTAGCCAGCCTCCGAGAGGACCCATGGGATCCTCGCGTTTTGCATTCACACCTTGCGTCACCTCCTCCACCTTGTACCAGGTTGCTCGATGTGACCACAGAGAAGGGCAGAAGTGAGGGTGTGTCACTTTGGAGATTAAAAGACTTCAGCTCCCACATCTTTAACATCACTCCCTCTGGGGAAACCAGCTGCCATGTTGGGAGGACATTCAGGAAACCTTTGGAAAAGCCCATGTGGTGAGGAACTGAAGCCTCCAACAATGATGTGATTGAGCCACAAGGCTGCAGCCCTGGCTGGCTGACAGCACCACTGGCATCCTTGTGAGGGGCACTGAGCCAGAATCGCCCAGTGAAGCTGCTCCCAGGTTCTGACTCTCAGAAACTATGAGATAATAAATATTGTCTCAGGCTGCTAAGGTTTGGAATTAACTTATGTGGCAATAGATAACATAAGTATCTTCCTTAACAGAGCCATGTGGAAAAGAATAATTTAAGTATGAGAGATGTATTAAAATCCCAATTTCTTGGGGTGCCTGGGTGGCTTGGTTGAGCATCTGACTCTTGATTTCAGCTCAGATCATGATCTCATGGTCATGAGATTGAGCCCCGAGTCAGGATCTGTGCTGGGCATGTAGCCCGCTTAAGATTCTCTCTTCCTCTGCCCCTCCCCCCACCCCACGTGCTCACCCTCTGTCTCTCTCAAAAACACAAAAATAAAAATAAAATCCCAATCTCAAAAACATTAAGAAATAAAATAGTTTTAATCCAGCTACACAGACATGATTCAGATGTTACTTTCAATTACTGAAAATGTGGGTGGTTAAAGTAATGTATTAGTTATGCAGTATTTTAAGGTATGAAAAATATTCCAAGTCAATAACCTTCACAGACTACATGCCGAGATTATTATGTACTTTATATTGTCTCTGATTTTACCTGAAGTGCATAGTTTTCACAAGTTGGCCCCACAGGGATGACCATTACCTGACGAGGAGATAGCCAGAAAGGCCTGAAAAATATATAAAATATATATTTTCAAAATCTAATGATGATCATCTATTATGTGATTTAAAAAATAACCAAAGATTTTCTTTATAAGTAAGACTTCACAAGAGAGCAGATTCAGTAGAGTGATATGGAAGTAAACTAAACCTCTATACAGAGAGCTAAAAAGGAACAGCGTAGACAAGAGGAGAAGCTAGGGATTATGGTACGACAGGGAGGGAAGAACAGGGGAGCAGCTGGGAGGAAGGACTAACCATCACTTATTGTACCACTGGTTACACTAGAGGGCCTGCACTCCCAGGCCCTCACCCAAGAGAAATGGAAACATGTTCACCCAGAAACCTTCCCACTAATATTAGTTCATGGCAATTTTGCTTAGAATAGCCCCAAACTGGAAACACTCCAAATTTCTTTCAGTGGATGAATGGTCACATGGGTGCCTCCACACCATGGAACACTACCAGCAATAAAAGGGGACCAACCACTGATACTTGAAACAAGTTGGATGGATCTCAAGGGAACTCCAGTGCATGAATAAAGCCAACCCAACATGTTTGCACACTGTATGATTCCATTTATGTAACATTCTTGGAATGACAAAATCATGGAGATTTTGGAGAACAGATGAGTGGCTGTCACAGGATGATGAAGGGGGTGGGGGAGAAGGTATGGAACAATAAATTGGTAGCACAAGGAATCCTCATAAATAACAGAATTGTCTTATATCTTGACTGATGCTGGGTACCCTGATAAAATTTTATAGAACTAAACACACACATACACAGAAATGCACATAAACTGGGAAGACCTAAATAACTAAATAAGGCTGGTGGACTGCATCAAAGTCAATTTCCTGGTCATGATACTGTACAGTTTTGTAAGATGTTACCATTGGGGAAACTGGGGAAAGGGTATGCTGGACCTTTCTTATTACTTCTTACCACTACCTATAAATCTATAATGATCTCAAAGTGAAATAAAAATATATATATTATACATATATGTGTATGTGTATGTGTACATATATATATACACACACACATATATATACATATATATACACATATATACGTGTGTGTGTGTGTGTGTGTGTGTGTGTATGTATATAGGAAGTTGGGTATAAGTATTGTTGGTTTTTTTTTTTTAACATTTATTTTTTTTGAGACAGGGAGAGACAGCATGAATGGGGGAGGGTCAGAAAGAGAGGGAGACACAGATCTGAAACAGGCTCCAGGCTCTGAGCTGTCAGCACAGAGCCTGATGCAGGGCTCAAACTCACGGACCGCGAGATCATGACCTGAGCTGAAGTCGGATGCTTAACCGACTGAGCCACCCAGGCGCCCCTAAGTATTGTTTATTGTGGGAAATATTTCTTCATCAGTATTTTGTTTGAAGGTGAAAGTAAATGCAGTGGGGACTATTAGCTGGTGGCACTTTATGAACATACACATTTATATATTTATTCTTAAATTACAAAAGCAAAGTAACATGCATGATAAAGCAATAATAATACACATGATAAAACACAGAAAGACAGCTCTGTCCCCACCCCATCCCCAGGGGAGCCACATTTTAACCATTGCTATTGTGAGATCTTGGGGAGGTTTTCACCGCAACTCTGGCACGTGTCTTGAACTCTTGACTGATGAGCTGAAGAGCCTGTGCCCTGAGTCTGGGCAATGCAGGACAGCACACTGAGTGCATGGCACCATCTCCTGATTCCACTAGTTCTTTTCACCACCACTACTTGAGAGCAAGACACCACCATCTCCCACCTACATTAAAACTATTTAAAACAATCAACTGGAAAGAAATATCGACATGTTAACTCATACTTAGGTAGCGTGGATACTCATATCTATGTTTTTGGCTTATCTTAACTTCAACAGCTTGGACACCCCATGATACCTGAGTACATTTCTTTAAGGTCACAAATAAAACCTCAGGGATATATACAGACTCTGGCTTCCCAGGACCTTTGGATGAGCCCTCTGCTTGGAGAATTTCCCACCTTGTATTGCCTGCTCATAAATTTGCTTTCCCAGCTTCCCTAGACATGTTAGAGTCCAGGCCTGTGACCTGGCATGTGCAGGCATGGCATGTTGATTTGGGACAGAGTGGCACATGGAGGGAGGTACTATAGGGAATCAGTTCTGGCAAGGGTGATGCAGAGACATGGAGCTTTGGGAGGGACCTGAGGCAGTGACGCCAGCAGTAGCATCCAGGGCCCAGTGTCAATGGTGGGAGCTGCAGGGACTGTGCCCAGCGACAGCAGAACAGGACTAAAATAGAACTAAGCACTAACAGCAGATCTCAATTTCTTTTTTTTTTTTTTAAGTTTATTTATTTTTGAGAGAGAGAGAGAGAGAGAGAGAGAGAGAGAGCGTGGAGGAGGTGCAGATAGAAGGGGACCGAGGATCCGAAGTGGGCTCTGCACTGAGAGTAGAGAGCTGGATGTGGGGCTTGAACTCATGAATTGTGAGACCATAACCTGAGCTGAAGTCAGATGCTTAACTGACTGATCCACCCAGGTGCCCCTAATTTCTTAAACATAGATGGGAGGCAAAGATGTCCCATGTGGTTGCTGGGCTGTAGCATTTCCACATGCCATAGGACATGCCATCACAAGACATGTCGTCTGCCAGCTGGTGCCTTGACTGCTGATATGGCAATTCCCTAGTAGCGAATCCCACAATTCAGCTCAGTGACTTACTTCTTTTGCTAAAAAATTACTTCCATGGTCAGAAGGATTATTGTGTTTCTGACAGTCAAGGCTCAGTAAGTATTTATATGGTGCTGTTGTCAGAGGTATGGCAGGAAAGAAGAGCTAAGCAAAATCCAGAGTTGGTATCTTTGCCAGCAAGGAGAAGTCACTGGTCCTTGCATGATGAAAAGGATCCAGAAAGCTGACTTTTCCCCTGGGTTATGGTTCCATACCGGCGATCAGGATTGATCACTACTGATGGCAGATTGAATCCTCGGAAGAGGCATAGCCAGACGGAACTTGGTGAGGCTCGTGTTGTTGAACCCATATCCCCTAGTGGCCGCTTCATTCATGAACCACTGAGTGGTCACTAGGGGAAGATGGAAGCTGATGGTAACCACAGAATGGGTCCTCCTATATTTGAATATTAAACTCCTCAGGTTTGGACTGGGCACCACCAACTTCATGGCCTATTCTGAGCAAATATCCACATTCCTCTCCCCTAAATCTACTTGTCATCTATTTTCCAATCCAATTACTTCTAAGTCTCTGAGCTTGTGGCCAGAGCAGTAACCAGAGCCCATGCATCAGTGGAAACCTATACCTCTGGCCATTTTTCCTTCCAGAGGAAGAGGACTAAGAGATGTACCACTCAAATTCCTGCACTTGAGGGCATTTCCCTTCCACATGTCATCCCTAAGTGGCACCGTGCTACAGTAGCTGTCTGGCCTTATTAGGTTTGTGCCAAAGTATTGTTCAGAGCCATTTGTGAACCAGGTTTAAATGTTTTTCTTCTAACGTTGACTGGGTGCCCCCATTAGGTAAACAACATGGACTGAAGGAGGGATGGTCGTACAGCAAGAGGTGGTACTCTCAGTGTCCAGATGCAACTAGATCTTTGAAGGGCTTGGAATTGATAAAGATAACTCTTTAATTGTACCGAGTTCCCAAAAAGGCAAATGATGCAGTTTTAAGTCATTGTGCCTTTGTTTTTTTTGTTTTGGTTTCCTGATCTGGAAGATTCAATAAGAATTGATTATTTGCTGTTTGGATACTTGCTAATTATAAGGCAGGAGCCACCATTTTTTTCATAGTAATCTTATCTTGTTAGACATGATATTTAAGAATAAAAGGCGCCTGAGTAGCTCAGTCGGTTAAGTGTCTGACTCTTGGTTTCAGTTCAGGTCATGATCTCACGGTTTTGTGACTTCGAGCCCTGTGTCTCAGGCTCTGTGCTGGCAGTGCGGAGCTTGCTTGGGATTCTCTCTTCCTCTCTCTCTGCTCCTACCCCCTCACAATCTCTGCCTCTCGCAAAATAAATAAACTTTTTAAAAAAAGAATAATAGACATATAGCTTTTTTCTCCATATCACTTACCATTTCCCCCCATAGTTTTCTGAGAGAATGGCTATCATTCTTTCCACTGATCCCAAAATGGCTCGATGAATGATCACAGGGTTCTTCTTATCATCTCCATCCTTACTAAAAATGAAAATTATACATTTATGTATTTTCTTAAGATTCAGTAATAACTTTATCTTCTTATCTTATATTTAAAAGTTATTTTCCTGAACTAGGTAAAACAACGATTTCCTCATAAATCATCTTTAAGCCTATAATGTGCCACTTATTAGAAATAATAATACAAACCAAAGGGAAATGAAGTACATTATGTAGGAAAAAGCAAAATTATAATAGATCACTATTTCCATTATAAGTCAACTTATTTTTATTCTAAACTACTGGCTGATATCAGTTTACAAGCAATCTTGCAAATCATAATTTTTAAAAATTAACTTGATTTTGAACCATGGCTTACTCCACCAGTACTATATTGAACAGTTGTCAAAGACACTGAAGAAATAAGGAAAATGGATTTCTACAGTTGACATATTATATATAGACCTGAAAGACACCACCAAAAACCTGCTAGAACTGATAATATTAATAGTAAAAACTGATAATATATTTAGTAAAGTCACAGGATACAAAATCAATGTACAGATATCTGTTGCATTTCTATACATCAATAATGAAGCAGCAGAAAGAGAAATTAAGGTATCAGCCCCATTTACAATTGCATCAAAAACAATAAGATACCTAAGAATAAACTTAACCAAAGAGGTGAAAGACCTGTACTCTTAAAACTATAAAATACTGATGAAAGAAACTGAAGAAGACACAAAGAAATGCAAAGACATTCCACGATCATGGATTGGAAGAACAAATACTGTTCTTCCAAAGCAGTCTGCACATTTAATGCACTCTCTGTCAAAATGCCAACAGCATTTTTCACAGAGCTAGAAAAACAATCCTAAAATTGTATGGAACCACAAAAGACCCTGAATAGCCAATGCAATCTTGAAAAAGAAAAGCAAAGCCGGTGGCATCACAGTTCCAGACTTTAAGTTTTATCACAAAACTGTAATAATCAAAACAGTATGGTACTGGCACAAAAATAGACACACAGATTAACAGAACATGACAGAAAACCCAGAAATGAACCCACAGTTATATGGTCAATTAATTTTCAACAAAGCTGGAAATAACATCCAATGGGAAAAAGACAGTCTTTTCAACAAATGGTATTGGGAAAACTGGACAGCTACATGCAAAAGAGTGAAACTGGACTGCTTTCTTACACTATACACAAAAATAAATTCAAAACAGATTAAAAACCTAAATGTGAGACCTGAAACCATAAAAATCCTAGAAGGGAACACAGTCAGTAACTTCTGTGACATTGGTATTAGACTTTTTACTAGATAGGTCTCCTGTGGCAAGGGAAATGAAAGCAAAAATAAAGTATTGGGACAACATCAAAATAAAAAGCTTCTACACAGTGAAAGAAACAATCAACAAAACTACAAGACAACCTACAGAATGAGAGAAGATATTTGTAAATGACATATCCAATAAAGGGTTAGTACCCAAAATATATAAAGAACTTCTAAAACTCAACACAAAAAACTCCCCAAATAATCCAGTTTAAAAATGGGCAGAAGACATGAATGGGCATTTTTCCAAAAGAAGACATCCAGATGGCAAACAGATACATAAAAAGATGCTCAACATCACTTACCATCAGGGAAATGCAAATCAAAACTACAATGAGATATCACCTCACACCTGTCAGAATGGGTAAAATCAATAACACAGGAAACAATTGGTGTTGGTGATGTGGAGAAAAGGGAACCCTCTTGTACTGTTGGTGGGAATGAAAACTAGTACAGCCACTCTGGCAAACAGTACGGAGTTTCTTCAAAAAGGTAAAAATAGAACTACTCTACAATCCAGCAATCAGACTACTAGGTATTTACCCCAAAAAGACAAAAATACTAATTCAAAGGGATACATGCAACCTGACATTTACAGCAGCATTACCTACAATAGCCAAATTATGGAAACAGCCCAAGTGTCCATCAATCAATGAATGGATAAAGAAAAAAAAATCACACAATAGAATATTATTCATCCATAAAAAAGAATGAAATCTTGCCATTTGCAATGACATGGATGGAGCTGGAGAGTATTATGCTAAGCAAAATAAGTCAGTCAGAGAAAGACAAATGCCATATGATTTCACTCATATGCAGAATTTAAAAAACAAAACAAATGAACAAAGGTGGGGGAAAGAGAGAGAGGCAAATCAAGAAACATACTCTCAACTATAGAGAACAAACTGATGGTTACCAGAAGGAAGAGTGTGGATGGGTTAAATAGGTGAGGGGGATTGAGGGCACTTGTGACGAACACCAGGTGTATGGAAGTGTTGAATCACCATATTGTACACCTGAAGTTAATATTACATTTATGTTAATTAACTGGACTTTAAAACTTAAAAAATAATTTTAAAAAATGAGTATATTGCAGATATACTACTAGACATTCACTAGCCTGTATATTAATGTTTATTTTTATATTGCTAATATTCAAATGACAAATAATTAGCATATTAGTACTACATTATTTATCATATTCAATTACTCACCTAACATATGTAAGATTAAATCTCATTGGTAGTTGGAAGTCCAGCTGAATTGTAGCACATTGATGGTATCTGCCAATAGCATCCTTGATTTTTATATCAATCTGTAAATTAAATGGTGTTTACTTAAAGACAGCTTTTACTTTTCCTTTAAATTTTACTCTTTTTGAGGCATAGGGTCTACTTACTTTAGGGCCATAAAATGCTCCATCTCCAGGGTTCATCTTCCATGGTTTTCCAAATTCCACCAAGCTGTTTTGTAGTTGCTATTTTTTTTTTTTTAAAGAAGAGAACATTTAAAACTTCCATTTCATTGTACATTTTTTTTGGCCACATAGCTCAAAAAAGTAAGTTATTGCAAATTTTAATTATATTCTATTTTAGCTCAACATATATTTATTGGGCATGTTTTATATCCAATAAACTACTGAGCAAGGACTACATAAAGACGATTAAGTTGGTACTTGCTCTTATACACACTGTAACTGGGAAAATTAAAAGATAATGTACTAAGTTGTTCCAGGCAAGTGTTTAGGGAGGGATTACTTCACCCTCCTGCCAGTGCAGCCCACCCCGCCCACACACTTCCCAGCTCTTTGTAGGTGAGTCCTCCACACATTAAAAGGCATGAAAGCTTTAATCTTTCTCCTTCATCCGCTCTGTGTTTAGGTGGATAAAAAGGCCAAAGGAAAGGGCCTTCCACTGGTGTCTTGCTTTTCTTCTACCTCCATATGTGTGGCTGGGGACAGGCATCCTTTATGATTTATGCAGGGGTGGGAGCAGGAGGCCCACTTGGATCTTCAGCCTGACACATATGTTCTTTCACTGTAGCTTGTAGTGAAGACCCTCAGTACTTATGGGTGATTGGGTATACATGTAAGTATTAATAAAAGTGTCTTTGGGTCTTCTGGATATTCCCTATGCCAGCCTCCTTGAGAAGCACCTGTGCATTCCTAAGTCCCTGCCCAGCATACCACCAAACCACTACCCAAAGTCCTGTCAACACCTTGAGATATTGGTGCCCATGAAGGGGGTAACATCTGGGAGTAAAATGCTGCTGAGAGAAGTCAAAGCAGTGGTGATGCTGGGGGGCTAAAGCCAGAGTAATCAACAAAGCTGACTCCTGGGGTCCCAGCAGGCTTCCCCAGGATCTCAGTCAGAGTGCATCAGGAGCTGGTCTTGGCTGAGATCCCAGGAGGCTCCCTCAAGGGCCTGATCCTACCACAGCAGCTTGCATTCTACTTTGGACTGGAGAGGGATACCACCACAGACGCACTTCACAGGCTGGCAAGCCAGCCTCAGCCTTACTCTGTTTCTGAAAGGAGAACAGACACTGGAATATCCTCCCAGAAAAAATGAGGCCCTGCTACAGCAGGCAACTAAGTGATGGGGAGAAGTTAGGGAGCTCCCAGGGAGGAGAAAGAAAGGCCAGGTTTTGGGGAAGAGCATAAAGCAGGTGGCACTGATCCTCGGTGAGCCTCTGAGGACACAGTAATCATAAGGCCTGACAGGAATAGCCAAGGCTAAGAAAGCTTTCTGTTTATGCAAGGTATGGGAGGGAGTGTCTGTCTGAGAGGAGACTGAACCATTGTAATTCACATATGTGGACACTGACTGCACCCTGGCAGAGGAAAAATCAAGATCTCCTTCTCTCTCTTGATGGCTCTCTATTCTCCTTTTCCAGGTAAACCAAGTCTCTGGCTCCCGATACACTGTGGTATGGTGCTGGGCTCTGCACATACTGATTTGTTTGGAACTGTGATGTGGGCTTGTAATGTTCTTAAGGATCTTAATGACCCTGGAAACTCTGGAAAAGTGGGATGCAGGAGAGATCTGGAGTGGTTCTAGCTCCCCGGAGCTTGTAGATTTACATAAGTTCCAGTAGCAGAGGCCAGACCAGGTCTGCTGAAGCATCAGCCCAGACTCCCTTCAGACTTATCTGAGTGGGAACTCTACAGCTGAATTTAGGTTAAATTAAAAATTTGGAGATAGAACATTCAATTCCCATTTCTTTTGGATTTTAATTTCCACAAGAAAAAGTTGATTTCCTTTAGGTCACAGATTTCTTGATGAAACTTAATAGGAAGCAGGACTCACATCATTTAAATCTAGGATATTTTTTGCTCCTGACATTTTGGTTATTTGGGCAAGCTTTCATCTGATGGTCATGCTATATAGCTCCCTAGTGATCTTTGCTGGGTTCCATAACTACACACAATCTGAGACAGAAAATAAGGTAATGGTGAATTGCTGACCCAGGAACAATTTGGCCTTGGGGCTGACTTAACTAATGTCTCTTTCAAAGCATTTTAGAGACTTCTGAAGACAAAGATATATATGAATATATATATAAGTATATATTCATCTCACTGATTCCCAGATCAGGGGTAGACATCATGAGAGAAATTCCCCCAGAGTGGAAGGATTCTCATCTCCTAAGGGAACAATCAGTCAGCTAAAAGAGCAAAACAATGGTGGAACTGCCCACCCATTCTCCCTGTGCCAGGCCCACACCTGGTCCATCCACCTTTTAGCCCCCTGCACTCCATGAATGGAGTGATGATGATGATGATACTACTACTATTAATAAAACGAACATCTAACATTTACTGAACACCTACATGTGGCTGGCACTATGACAAACTTCTCATATAAATTATTTCACTTAAGCCCATCATAACCTTATGAAGTAGGTATTATCACCATTATCATCATCATCATCATAATCATCATCACCATTTCACAGACCTTAATGCTTCAAGATTTCTATAATTTACTCATGGAGCTAACCTCTGAAACTAGGCAAAAAAGGGTCCAGAGCCAAGCTTTGTGGCCTCATTTCCTCTTCCTACTTCCATGTGGCTAGGCAGGTAAACTGAGTCAGCATCCTGGGGCAGGGTGTCTAATTTGACTTTCTTCCTTCATGCAAAAGACATGGAAAAAGGTCTATTTAGGATGGGCATGGGGCAGTGGGGAGAAGAAGGGTCTAATCAGATCTCATGCCTAAAATGCTTCTACCCAGTCTCTGCCTGCCTCAGTGCCTAATAGAAAACTAATTGTTACACTATCATACAGTGCTCCTCTGATTCTTATTCCTTAAAGATTTGTGTGATAAGCATTTATGAGTATTCCATGAAGAGGTGGACCAAAAGGCTGGTCAGGGATTAGGCATTCCTGGGGTGTCTGGCCATAATACCATATTCATTTCTAGTAAAATCTGACACAGGAGATACACTATAGCCGTTTCAAGTTTGGTGAGAAAAAATAAGCAGCATGGTGAGCTCCTTAATCTTTGTTTTCCAAAGCTGAGATGTGATATGTGAGTCTCTGGGTGCCTCTCAACAGAGGACGGCACTAGAGGCTGTGACTTTGCAGGGGATTCAAGCATTGGGTGTGTGCATCTACATCTATGAGTCACACTACGATGGACCAACAAGCAATAGCTTAAAATAAGCTGCACACACACCAAGAGTGCCTGCAAAGCAGAGGATTCCTTTAAAAACACGGGAAACTGGTATTAGTGACTGACATTGAAAGAGCACAAATAAAAAGTGTTTGAAGCAAACGTGAGGTATTGTTATTATCACTGTTACAAAGAAAACTGGACAATCTTCATATCCTGTAACTTCCAATTTAAACATTTCTGTTGCAAAGCACTGTCACCTCCTCATGCAGGGTACCTGCAGAAACTCGGGTGGTTTCCATGCTCACGTAAATGAAGGGGCGCACTTTGTCTCTCCCTACCTTTTCAGCTTCATCCCATATCTCTACTTCTCCTAGGAAGTTTTCAGGCCTTGTTGACAAATTTAATTCAAAGGAGAAGCCAAATGTTGAGTAAACAGATTGCAAAAACTGCAAACACCCCTTTATTTCTTCTTCAATCTGAAATGAGAGCAAATGACATGTTCTAACTAGTTAACACCAAATCAAATCAATTTCTGGCATTTAAAAGAATTCTCCATGTCAGATAGAAATAAGGAATGTTTTTACTACACAGCTAATGACACTGTTTTGGTTGTTCATCCATTCCTTACTCAAATACTCAAGAAATGTCCACCACACTCCAGGCGTGACCAGGCAACAAGCAGCTCCCAGTCCAGACAAGGCTACCTCACCATGAGCAATGCCACACAAAAGGGGGAAGAGTGGCTGTACAGAAGGAGTGATAGCCAAGCTGCTGCGACAACAGGATAAGTAAGAGTTCTCCATGGAAAGCGAGGGGAGGAGCTTCTGGAGCAGAGGAAATGCTAAGAATGAGGGCCTACAGGAGAGAGGGGCAGGCTAGGGCAGGGCAGCTCCAGGAAGCTGCTGTGGGACCACGTTGTGTATGAGACAGAAGAGCGGCACAGAAGGGAAGTTGGTAGGTGATCAGTCTAGGGGCAGACAGGGACCAGAGAAAATTAAGGATCTTCAAAGTCAGGGTAGTGTCTGCACTTTTTACCCTGAGAGCAATGGGAAACCAATGAAGGGTTCTTCAGCAAGAGACACACACAATCCCATCAGTTCCTTTCATGGGAAGTGGACTGGCAAGACTAGAAGCCAGGCACATTGGGAAGCTGGCAGGGTCATTTAGGAGGGAGATGATGGTAGTTTGAACCAAAGAGAAGCAGCTGGAATGCAAGGAATTTGTGCCAAGTGCTGGAAATTCAGGAATGGATGAACAAAATTATTCAGGAATTAACAATACATTTAGGGAGAGCTAT
This sequence comes from Panthera tigris, assembly GCF_018350195.1. Lineage (NCBI taxonomy): Eukaryota > Metazoa > Chordata > Mammalia > Carnivora > Felidae > Panthera > Panthera tigris. The sequence continues at coordinate 19,938,041 of NC_056665.1, forward strand.
CAATAGGGCTTATGGTTAATTGGACATGAAGAGTAAAAAGTAAAGGGCACCTGGATTCCTGGCCTGGGCAGTGGACAGGACGTTGGTGCATCCGCTGAATGAGTGACCAGGGAAGGGTGAGGCAGTGGTGTGAAGGCAAAAGCGGGGACTGATTTTACACATGGCAAATGTGAGGATGCTTGTGATGGCCAGGGAGACATGTCTACCAGGCCCTGTCAGATTGAGATCTGGAGCTCCAGAGGGACAGCTGAGATGCAGGTGAAACTGGCAGCTAGCTGAGCCTACGAAGTAACTGAGGCCCCAGAGAGTGTGGTGAGATCAGAGCTAGGGGCTGTGAGGGTGTGGGGAAAGGAGGGCACATTTAAATGCAAACGGGATAGCTGCCCCCAAAACCAGACACATTTAGGAGAGAGGAGACAGGCAAGGATCTGCGTTTTGTCACTATGGATCAGTTTGAATTTTTCAGATGTTTTATCCATGGAATCATGCAGTAGATGCTCTATTTTTGTCTGGCTTTTTTTCACTCAGAATAATTATTTGGAGATAGATACACTTGTGTTATAAGTATCAATAAATCATTCCTTTTTTTTTTTTAAGTTTATTGATTTATTTTGAGAGAGACAGAGAGAGAGAGGGAGGGAATATCCCAAGCAGGCTCTGTTGTCAGCACAGAGCCCAATGCAGGGCTGAATCTCAGGAACAATGAGACAATGACCTGAGCCAAAATCAAGAGCCAGATGCTTAACTGACTGAGTCACCCAGGTGCCCCTACATCATTCCTTCTTGTTTAGTAGTTTTCCATTGTACCACAGTTTCTTTTTATTTCCACCTGTTATTGGGCATTAGGGTTATTCCTATATTGTGGCTATTTCAGATAAAGCTACAATAAATGTTTGTGCTCAAGTCTTTGTAGGGATGTGTGCTTTCTTTTTCTCTTGGGGAAAAAAAAAAGGAGTGAGATGGTTGGGTCATACAGGAGGTGTGCATTTAACTTTTTAAGAAACTAGTGAACTGTTTTTGAAAGTGATTGTACCATTTTACATTCCTATGAATAGGCCTGTCATATGGTGGATTACATTGACAGGTGTTGTGACACTGAATCAGCCTCACATCCCTGGAGGCTAAACCTCAACTGCTCATGATGTGGAATTATTTTTATATATTGTTGAATTCTATTTGCTAATATTATGTTAAGGGCTTTTACATCTGTATCCATGTGGGATACTGGTCTGTAGTTTTGTCTGGTTTTGGTATTGGTTAAAAGTAGCTTCATAAAATTAACCAGGAAGTATTTTCTCTTCTATTTCAGAACAGAGTATACAGAATTGGTACTAATTCTTCTTTAAATGTTCAATAGCATTCAGTGAAAAAATCTGAGCCTAGAGATTTCTTTTGGGGAAGTTTTAAAATTATAAATTCAATTTCTTTAATAGTGACAAAGCTTTTCAAATGATCTATTTCTATCAGGTGATTTTATGGTAGTTGGTACTTTTTAAGCAGTAAGCTCATTTGAACTATGTTGTCGAGCTGATTTATGTAGAGTAGTTTATTACATTCATTTATTATGCTTTTGATGTCTTCAAGGTCTTTAGTGATATCCCCTATTGATTCCTGATGCTGGTAATTTCTGTCTTCCCAGTTTTTTTCTCTCTTTGTCTTGAAGGAAGTTTGCCAATTTTGTTAATCTTTTAAAAAAAAGTTTTTAACTCATTAATTTTTCCATTGTTTTTCTGTTTTCAATTTCATTGATTTCTGCTCTTGTCTTTATTGATTTCTTCCTTCTTATTATTTTGGGTTTATTTTGCCCTTTCTTTTTTCTGGGTCTTGCAGTGGGAGTCTAGATATTGATTTGAGACTTTTCTTCTTTTATAATACATGTATTTAATGCTATTAACTTTTTAGTACTGCTTTTGCTGTGCCCCACAAATTTTGAAATTATATTTCCATTTTAATAGATTATTTTAACCATCTACATTTAATATAATATGTTAGGACTTAAGTTTGTCTTTTTTGTTGTTTATATTGTTTCCTTCTTGTACTGTCTTATTATTCATTTTTCTTTTCTTTTTCCTGCCTTTCTATCATCTAATTTAGTATTTTTTAGAATTCCATTTTTATTTATCTATTTTTAGCATATATCTATCTGTGTATATTTTTCCCCCAGTGGTTTCTCTAGATATTACATAACAGTTTACTGATGTCATTATTTTATCACTTCAAGTACAGAAATCTTACATCCCTTTACTCCATTTATAGTATAATTTTCTTAGATGTTTCTTCATACATATGCTGAGAACCATATCAGACAGTGTTATAATCTTTGCTTCAACCATCAAGCATAATTTAGAAACCTCAAAAGGCAAAGGGAAATATATTTATCTTTCTTAGAGTACTTCCTGGAGCCATTATTTTAAGGTAGGTTTTGATTTCCCCTTCATTCCTGAAGGATATTTTTTATGGATACAGAATTCTGGGTTGACAGTTCTTTCAGCATTTAAAAAGTGTTGTTCACTTCCTTCTAACATCCATGGTTTTTGATAAAAAATTTCCTCTTGTGCAAAAAAAATTTTTCTTAAAGATAATGTTGATCTCTCTCCCATTGCTTTCAAACATTTTCTTTATCATTAGTTTTCAGAAATTTGGCTATGATGTGCCCTGGTGTGGATTTCTTTGGGTTTATCCTTTTGGAAGTTTTCTCAGCTTCCTGAATCTGTAGGCTTATGTCTTTTGCCAAAGTTGGAAGTTTCAGCCATTATGTCTTTGAGTACATTTCACCTACATCCTTATTCCCCTCTTCTTCCAGAACTCTGGTAACATAAATATTAGGCATTTTGTTTTAGTTCCACCAGTCTCTGAAATTTTGTTCATTTTTATTTCAGCCTCTTCTCTTTGTTGTTCAAACTAGGTAATTTCCATGATTGTCTTCAAGTTCACGGATTTTTTTTTCTCTGTCCCCTCTATTCTGCTCATGAATCCATCTACTATTTTATTTCAGTTATTATATTTTTCACTTCTAAGATTTCCATTTGGTTCTTCTTTAGATCTCTTATTTCTTTCCTGAGATTTTCTATTTCTTTTTTGAAACTTTTTTTTCATTTGTTTCAAGTGTGTCTGTAATTGCTTGCTAAGGCATTCTTATGATGGCTCCTTTAAATGAGATATTTTAGTGAGATAATGCTAATATCCTCGTCATCTCCACATTAGTGTTCATAGATTGTCCATTTTCATTAAGTTGAGATTTTCCTAGTTCTTGGCATGATGTTTGACTTTTGATTTATAAAATTTAAAGTTTGGGCAGTATAAGACCTTTAATTTTATTTAAACCTTCTGTTCTAGCTGGCTTCCACAGACTTCACTCCAACTAGAGGATGAAATACTTCCTGGTTACTGCAAAGTGGGAATAGATGGTCTAGGTTTCCCACTGGGGGGCCATGACTGCTGGTGACAGTAGGATTTCTGGTACTCCACTAGGTTTCCTCTGATAACACCTTGTCAGGGAGGAGTATCTTGTTACTGTGGCCATTACTGACCACATTGAGTTCGTGGCCTCATTACTGTAGGGTGGTAGTAAAAGTCCTATCTTTCCACTAGACCTTCCCTGACACCACTCAAGCAGGGAGGCACCTTGTTACTGCCAGATGAGGGTGGAAGTCTATGCCCACATGATACTCCACTGATACTATAAGGTATGTGGGAGGTCTTTGTTAACGTCCAGCAAGAATGTGAAGAATAGGTATTATTTTTTCTTCCAGTGCTTGGTAGAATTCACCAGTGATTCCATAATGGCTTGAAGTTTTCTTTGTGCAAAGGCTGTTCAGTTCCAATTCAACTTCTTTAATAGACACAGGGCTAGTCAGATTATCTACTTCTTGAATGAAGTTTGGTAGTTTGTCTTTCAAGGAAATTTGTCCATTTTATCTAAGTTGTCAAATTTACTGGTATAAAATTGTTCATAATATTGACTTGGTATTCTTTTACTATCTATAGAACCTGAAATAATGCCATGTCTCTCATTTCTAGTATTTTTAATTTGTACCTTCTCTTTTTCTTCTGATCAGTCTAAAAGTTTATAAATTTTATTGATCTTCTCTGAGAAATAGACTTTGGTTTTTACTGATATTTTCATTGTTTTTCTTTTTTTATACTTCACTGATTTCTGTGTTATTTTCTAATATTTACTTCTGATGTAATTTGGGATTTTTTGTTTTTGTTTTTTTTTTTAGTTTATTAAGTGGAAGCTGATGTCATTGATATACACATTTCTGATATAGACATTTAGTGCTACAAATGTCCCTCCAAGTATCATTTTAATGGCATCCCATAAATTTTGATGTATTGTATTTCATTTCATTTGATATATAATACTTTCTAATTTCCTCTTTGATCTCTTCTTTGATCCATGTATTATTTAGAAGTGTGTTATTTACTTTCTAAATATTTGAGGATTTTCCAGATAGCTCTCTGTTACTGATGTCTACTTTAATTCTCCCGTGACCAGAGAACATATTTTGTGTGAATTGAATCCCTTTAAATTTGTTGAGAATTTATTAAGTCCCAGAATATGGTCTATCTTGGTAATTTGTGTGCACTTTCAAAAAATGTATACTCTGCTGTTATTGGTTGAAGTGTTCTATGAATGTCAATTAGGTCAAATCATTTGATAGTGGCCTTTTTCATGACAATTTTTATTTGAAGTGACCTGAAAACCTGAAAAAGTAAACTCTCACTTCTACACAATGTTGAAAAACAAACAAAAAACCACAAAATTCTACCAAATCCCTTAAAATATTTCACTTAGTGTATTTAAGTTAATAAAACTGGAGGAAACTTTAAAGAAAAAAATAATACATTTCATGACTAGAGATTACTGATCTGTTACCCAAATTAGAGGATCACAAAATGTTAGATCTGAAGGACACTTCAGAGACAAGACCAAAGATCTTATTTTACAGCAACTCTGAAACTAAGAGATGTGTCCAAGGCAACACACTGAATTTATGCCAACCATGCTTCATCCTGTATTACTGTTTACCTGCTCTACTGTGCAGAAGATGTGGGCATCATCCTGCTGGAAGCGTCTAACTCGAGTCAAGCCACTTAAAGTTCCCGACAATTCATTCCTATGAAGAACTCCAAAATCAGCAAATCTTATAGGCATTTCCCTCCATGATCGTGGACGATGGGCAAACATTAAACTAGAAAAGATGCAACGACACATAGCTTGTACTTAGCACAGCAAAGATTAAGTAATTATCTAAATAATAAGTTACAATGAAGCCTCAAGACTTGTAAACACCTTATTCTGGTTCTTAGATCACCAGCTTAAAAACAAATTCTAGGAATTATTGAACCTTGAATTTATATTACTGCAGTACTCTGAGAAAGGACCCTGTCCGTCCTCTCTTCCAGAAATTCTGTTCCATATTCTTATTCACCCAATGAATTTCCACTTACTGTGTACAATTTACTTCAAAGTCTACTTTTTTGTGTGTAAGTTTATTCATGTGGAGAAAGACAAAGAGAGTGAGTGGGGAAGGGGCAGAGAGAGAGAGGGAGAGAGAGAATCCCAAGCAAGCTCCACACTGTCAGTGTGGAGCCCAATGCGGGGCTCAAACTCACAAAACATGAGAGCATGACCTGAGCCAAAGTGGGATGTTCAACCGACTGAGCCACCCAGGCGCCCCCTCAAAGTCTACTTCTTAAGTGAAGCCCTCTCGGACACCTCCATAGGCAGGGCTGGGCAGTCTGCCCTCAGGCTCCAAGAACACCTGGAATGTGCCATTATTTTGGCACTGAACCTAATTGTTTTTTCAACATTTTTACTTATTTTTGAGAGACAGAGAGAGACAGAGTGCGAGCAGGGGAGGGGCAGAGAGAGAGAGACGGAGACACAGAATCCAAAGCAGGCTCCAGGCTCTGAGCTGTGAGCACAGAGCCTGATGCGGAACTCGAACCCATGAACCGTGAGATCATGACCTGAGCCGAAGTCAGATGCTTAACCGACTAAGCCACCCAGGCGCCCCAGATTTGCTTCACTTTTAATACTCACCAATGCCCTGGACAGTTCATGGGCTTAAGGGCAAAAGTGTCCTTTTCAATATCAAAGGTAAACATGTTCTCACTGTAATGCTGCCAGTGGCCTGAGGTTTCCCAGAGCCTGCTGTTGTACATGTTGGGAGAGAGCACCTCTGTGAAGTTACGTTGGTGATATTCCTCCTTTAAGATAAATGCGTTGAATGTTAAAATGTGGCACAACAGATCACAATTCCACGCGAAGTAACACTAGATGCAAATATTTTTAACTTAGGATTACATCCTTTTTTTTTTTAATGTTTATTATTTATTTTTGAGAGAGGGAGAGGCAGAGTGCAAGCTGGGGAGGGCAAAGAGAGAGAGGGAGATACAGAATCCAAAGCAGGCTCCAGGCTCCCAGCTGTCAGCACAGAGCCCGAGTGGGGCTCGAACTCACGAACCATGAGATCACGACCTGAGCCAAAGCCAGATGCTCAACTGACTGAGCCACCCAGGCACCCCTGGGATTGCATCTTATATTAATTCCTGGTTAAGGTGCCCTCAGTTTTAGGTGTCGTACTCTCTGGGTCATGAAGGTTAGATTAATGTACTCTCAGTATAATTTTCATATTAAGTATCTTTATTTTATATTATAAAACTGCATATAGTCCATGTTTTAATTCTTTGAAAATTAGTAATTGAAATTATATATAATTACATATAACATCTATTATATGTATTATATACTATTATATATTATATTATTATGTATATATAAGCTTTCTATAACTACAAACTCCCAAATCCTGCTACATTCTAGATAAACAGCAGGGTTTTTTCTATACTGAAGAGGTAAAATAATTTCATAACTCAATAAGCCTGAATGCTACATTGCATGAAAATTTACTTTTGATCTATTTAGTTTTATCATTATTTTTTAAAGTTTATTTACTCATTTTGAGAGAGAGAGAGAATGAGCAGGGGAGGAGCAGAGAGAGAGAGAATCCCAAGCAGGTTCCAGGCTGTCAGGGCAGAGCCCAACACAGGGCTTGATCCCACAAACTGAGATCATAACCTGAGCTGAAATTCAGATTGGATGCTTAACTGACTGAGTCACACAGGTGCCTCTGATCTATTTAGTTTTAAATAGAAATGAAGCTGAGAATTTTAATTTTTATCACATGAAGTGGTTGAAATCTATAAAGTCATGAACTGGCTTTTCTCCCTCCCTCCCTGTAAATGGCTTCCCTACTTCAATCACTGAGGACAGGAAAAGAGAGTCAACTGAAGTACTTATTTTAATTTTTTTTTCCTCCGGATAGCAATCAGATGACCTTTGTTGCTGGTTTCCTAGGTTCTTACCATCTGTTAATCACTTAAGAAATACCTGGTACAAATCTAGACCACCATATTTTAATGAAGTAAAAAAAAATATTTTTCACAATTAAAAAAGTCTAAAACATGACATTTTAAAATTACTAACACTTAAAAGGATGCTATTTGTTACTCTTTGGCAGAGCATCTTTTCAGCCACTCGTGGATAGCTGGGTGTCAGCCATTCAGTAAGCTGCTTTACCTAGCCTTCATTTTTACTAAATGAGAAAGTTTTAACAAAAGTATAGGTTATAACAAATAGCACTAATTATTTCGTGGCTATGTCAGATACCTCTATATATTCAGATTAAACAAGGTCCCCAAAATTGAAGAACTGTTGGTGTGTTTGCTTATTTGTTTTTACTAGAGACTGGTTTAAAGCTTGGCTCAGAGATGATGATCAATCGACTTTTAAACCACTCTGGGTACAATTGCTACTCATGTTCACAATTCATGTATTTGGGAATGATTTTAAAGTATGTCTTAGGGGTGCCTGGATGGCTCAGTTGGTTAAGAGTCCAACTTCGGCTTAGGTCATGATCTCGCAGTTTGTGAGTTTGAGCCCTGCGTTGGGCTCTGTGCTGACAGCTCAGAGCCTGGAGCCTGCTTCGGATTCTGTGTCTCCTCCTCTCTCTGCCCCTCCCATGCTCATGCTCTGTCTCTGTCTCTCAATAATAAGTAAACATTTAAAAAAAAATTTTTTAACTATGTCCTATGAAGGGAATGTCATTATGTCTACTGCTTACTTAGTTTAGCAAAAACCAATTATTACTACCATCTACATGCCTCATCTCTATATATTATAACATACACATGTAATATATGTATTGTTTTGTCTTTCTTATACACACATGCATACATGTAAGAGAAAGATAAAGCAAACTGGCAAAATGTTAAAAATTGATGAATCTAGATGAAAGATACATGGATGTTCAGTGTACTGCACTTTAACTTTCTGTAGATTTGAATTTTTCAAAAGAAAAAGTTGGGGAAAAATATATCTCATACCATTTCATCAATTTATTTCTCTAAAGAGTAAAGAATATCAAGTGCTGGCAAAGAATACAGCCATGCTGGTTGAGAAGTCTACAGCTCAGTCTGGTCTCCTGAAGAAACCCCGATCGCTTATTCTGAAGATTAAAAATCATATTTCATCCATGGAAATGCAAGCTGGTGCAACCACTCTGGAAAAAAGTATGGAGTTCCTCAAAAAACTAAAAATAGAACTACCCTACGACCCAGCAATTATACTACCAGGCATTTATCCACAGCATACAGGTGTTTCAAAAGGACACATGCACCCCTATGTTTATAGCAGCACTATCAACAATAGCCAAATTATGGAAAGAGCCCAAATGTCCATCAATGGATGAATGGATAAAGAAGATGTGGCATATATATACAATGGAGTATTACTCAGCAATCAAAAATAATGAAATCTTGCCATTTGCAACTGTGTGGATGGAACTGGACGGTATAATGCTAAGTGAAATTAGTCAGAGAAAGACAAAAATCATATGACCTCACTCATATGAGGACTTTAAGAAACAAAACAGATGAACATAAGGGAAGGGAAACAAAAATAATATAAAAGAAGGGAGGGGGACAAAACAGAAGAGACTCATAAATATGGAGAACAAACTGAGGGTTACTGGAGGGGTTGTGGGAGGGGGGAAGGGCTAAATGGGTAAGGGGCACTAAGGAATGTACTCTGAAATAATTGTTGCACTATATGCTAACTAATTTGGATGTAACTTTTGAAAAATAAAAAATAAAATTAAAAATAAATAAATAATTTTAAAAAAAGAAGGAAGCCCTATACTCAGCTGCTGCTTTATGTAGCCAATGTAGATCATGATTTCTTCCAGCTTAAAAATGTTTCATGTCTTTGACTTACTTCAGGCCTCTAAGGGAAACTTCCATTATCTGTGAGAAAGCAGTAACTGAATGTGGCCTCCTCACTATAGGGAGAGTATCTCATGGCCAGTGATGGCACCCTGCCTCCCCCAGGTCCTGACCAGGCAGTCAGAATGCTGGCCAAAGAGACACACTTGCACTGTTCAGAATGCCTGTATAAAAATCTCACAAACAGCAAAATGGATGAAGGGGAATGAGAGATACAGGCTTCAAGTTGTGGAATGAATAAGTCATAGGAATAAGATGCACCATTAAGGAATATAGTCAATGATATTGTAATAACAATGTATTGGCTAGATGGTAGCCACCCTTGTGGTGAGCTTAGCATGAAGTCTAAACTTGTGCAATCACTATGTAGTACACCTGAAACTAATGTCACATTGTGTGTCAACTATACTACTCAAAGACAAAGTCTCAAATAGCAGCTTATTCACTGATTGAGTTCCCACTGTGGTCTGGCATTGTTGCCAGGGTAGCAAGAGTGAGCAAAACAATCCTATCTGTGCCATCCGTAGGGACAGTTCACCATTGTCCTCTGGTGGGGGACAGATGAAAAAAGATACAATTCCATTAGAGTTTAATGAGGGCCTGCATAGGAGAGGTAGAAGTTGCTATCTAAAGCGTCTCTATGTCCACTTTGTTGGTTCCACATTGAGTTTTTCAGTCAAAATTGTAATACATGTCACGACAGAGCACATAAAATGGCACACTGGAAATTATCTCCCTAACATAAAAGAGACACGGATGGTGGGGGAGGGTGGGGTGGGAAATGGAGCAAGGAATGATGTGATGATGAAAATACTATAATCATTTGACCCTTTTTGAGCTTTCAGAGAAGCTTAAATATGTTATATCAAGGGAGGCCACTTAATAAGTGAAACATTGGTACATTTGTCTGACATAAAGTGGGAAAAGGAAGTGAAGAAAACTTTTAGTTTGGAACTAAGGAATCAAATTTTAGTATATTTCCATGTTAACAAAACAGTCCTAATTTTAAAATTAATTCCTTATGTAAAGAATATTTTTAAGGCAATGGAAATAATCCTGTATGATATCATAATGCTGAACACATGTCATTATACATTTGCCCAACCCATAGAATATATATCACCAAGAGAGAACCCTAATGTAAATGAGGGACTTTGGGTGACTGTGATGTGTCAATATTGGCTCATCGATGTAACAAATACATCACTCTGGGGGGGGGGGCTGTTGTGATGGGGCACACTATGCATGTGTAGGGGCCGGAAGTATATGTGAAATCTGTACCTCCCTCTCAATTTTGCTGCAAACCTAAAGCTGTTTTAAAAATAAAGTTTTGATTTAAAAAAATCATATTTCATCCTGAAATACTAGTTTCAGGCCATTGAAGGTACTGAATCTCTACCTGCACCTGGTGATCTGGCTACCTGAAAGCACCTAAATATCAGGGCCACAGAGCAATGCTTCCCAGCAATTTTCATCATAAAAACTACAGAAATTCCACTTAAATGACTCCTTCCCCAAGCCACACTAAAATAACAGAATTTTTATAAAAGCAAAAATCTACAAGGTCAAGGGGAAAGGAGGAGAGATGAAAGCTATATAGTTAAGAATCTGTAAAGTAGATGAACAATTGCCTTGGCAGACCTGGGGAAGCTGAAAACTGAATGGGAGAATCCCAGAAGCAAGTCTGCTTTAGCTGGGTATAGATTTCTAGGTTTCACTTTTTTTTTTAAGTTTGTTTATTTTGAGAAAGAGAGCAGGGGAGAGACAGGAAGAGAGTGAGAACCCCAAGAACCTCTGCATTGCCAGCATGGAGTCTGATGAGGGGCTTGATCCCACAAACCATGAGATCATGACCGGAGCTGAAATCAAGAATCAGACATTCAATTGACTGAGCCACCCAGGAGACCCATTTAGGCTTAATATTTTTAAGGCATTGTTTTGTCTTTTGTTTTTTAGTGTTCCATTGAAAATGTCATTCCATTCTGATACCTAGTCCTATGTCTATGGCTTTCTCTCTCAGGAGACGTAGGATCTTTTCTTTATCCATAAAGTTTTGGAATCTCTCAGTAAGGTACCTTAGTTCCCAAGGAAAGAATGCTTTCACCAAAAATCCCAGACATACTTCTGTTGGGATTTGCAACTGTCCCTGGCCCATTTGGGGTCCCCTATGCTAGTTAACCAAAAGGCAAAGAATGACTTGCTCTTCTGGCCAGGATGACTGACTCAAATTATTGAGGAGGATTGTGCTACTGTTAAACAACGGAATAAGGGCTGTGTCTGGAATCAGTGAGGAGCCTTAAGCATTTCCACATCTAACAGTGATAGTCAGTGGGGAAACCCTGGTAACCTAAATAAGAGAGGATCATGAAGAGCTTGGATCCTGTGGGAAGACAATTTGGGTCATCCACTGTTATGGGTTGAATGGTGTCCCTCAAGAAAGGCACACTGAAGTCCTAACCCCAGGACACCAGAATGCGGACTTTTGGGGAAATGGGGCCTTTACAGAGGTGATCATCTTAAGATTTGGTCATTAGAGTGGGCTCTAATCCAATATGACTGGTGTTCTTATAAAAGGGGGGAATTTGGACAGAAACAGACATATATAGAAGGAAGATGATGCAAAGCCACACAGGGAGAAGGCCATGTGAGGGCTGGGGTGGAGGCATCAACAAGCTGAGCATCACCAGCAATGGTTGACAAACCACTGCTAGCTGGGAAGAGTGGAAGAAGGACTCACCCACAGGTTCCAGAGGGAGCATAGCTCACCAATGCCTTAATTTACACGTCTGGCCTCCAGAACTGCAAGACAATACATGTCTGTTGTTTTAAGCCACTCTGTTACAGTGCTTTGTTAGGCACTCTGTGAAACTAATGCATTCACCAAATGAAATGCTCTGTCCATCTGAGATATTGGCGGGACAAGGAGAATATGGAATGGGTGGTGGAGGAAGGAAGCTCTGATTTATTAACTTAGGCCTTGTGTCCATCTACAGAGCCTAGGGCTGGAACTATTACACTGAATTATTTCTTTTCTCTGAATACATGAAGAACACTGATGGTGGCTAATGTCACATTTTAATTTTTGCTGAGACTGAACTGATGTAAATGACACATTGGCTGATGGGACTTTGTGTGAGGAAATAAATAACTTCATGCAAGCAAAGGACAAAAGTGGACACCAGTAGCAAAGGGATTGGGCTGTGTTGGTTTTTCTCCATTTACAAACCCGAGCCACCCCATCCTGGGATATCTGCCTCCCTTCTCTGCTCTGCTCTGTGTTCCCCAAAGTTGACTTCTATGGACTCCATCACCAGGCTTACTTGCCTTGAGTTCTAGTTGGGTTTGACCAAGGAGAGGTTCCAAAAGGATCCCAAGGGTAGGAGAAGAGAGTGGTCAGGGTATTTACTCCCTCCTTTCCTACTTCTTCCTTGCCTTGGGTTTATTCTGTCTCTGGCTGTAATCTCCAGTTACAGCCTCTCTTTCACACTTCAAGCTCTCTCTAAGTTCTGGAACACTTTCTCCTCACCTGTTTGGGCCTAGGGGTGGAAGGTAAGGGAGCCTGATGTTGGTAATCCCTGGGTACTCTACATTACCTTCTTAGTTACCTCAACTGGACCCACACCTCTGCAAATATTTTCTTCTCTAGATTCCCTAGAGTTAAATCCTTTGAGTGCACTGTCAGGACTCTCCCTGCACAGGGCTAAATGTTTTGATATCTTATATGTCTGCAAAGACAAGTTTGGTTTGGAAATCCACTGAATCCAAGGTTGTGGCAACAGGAAGCACAAGTTCTCCAAATGGGTTATTAGAATAAAAAACAAGAGAAGCCACTCCCTTCTACTCCATGATTTTTCTTCTAAAGATAAACATAAATTTACCATATGACCCTGAAATCACACTCCTACATATTTACCCAAGTAAAATGAAAACCTATATTCATACAAAAACCTGTACATAAACATTTATAACAGCTTTATTCATAATTTTCTAAATTTGGAAGCAATCCAAATGTCCCTCAGCTAAGGAATCTGTGTTATGTCCATACAATGGAATACTGCTCAATAATAAAAGGAGACTACCATTAATATACTTATTAGCCTGAGGGAAAGAAACGAGTCTCAAAAGATTATATACAGTGATGATTCTGTTTATATGGCAAAATTTTCAGGATGGAGAACAAATCAATGGTTTGATCAAAGGAGAAAGGGTTTGACTCTAAAGAGGTAGCATAACAGAAATTTTTTGGGTAATGAAGTTGCTCTGTATCTTGAATATTGTGATGATAATACAATTCTGCACATTTGTTGAAAAAGTATGAGTTTTATTGTATGAAATTCTAGAATGAAAAAATTTAAGGAAAGTAAGAAAGATAGAGAACCAGTTGATAGACATGTTCCTGAATACAGGGGGGAAGAGTTTCAAGTAGGGTAACAACAAGATGTCCCTATTTATTTACTATCAGTTTTCCATACAGTCAGTAACCAATATACATCCAAACGTTCACCCACCTTAGCTTGAACGTAAGTGGAGGTCATCTCACCCCAGAATCAAAGACTCAGAAACTTTGGAATTTCCTTCTTACTGGGAATAATATGCCCTCCTGCATGACCTTCCACAGAAAGGCAACAGTTCTATTTCTGAGAAAAATGGCCCCACACGATGGAGTGTTTCTGCACTATACTCAGTATCACCTACGCCACTACTCTGGCTACAGTTGACAGGACCTGGCACCAAGCCACAGTCTGTTGACACTGGACGGGCCAATGGCCCTTGAGGTGGCCTGATGTGAATGAGAATCTGCCCCACATGTACACCCTCTACTGCCTGGTGATTAACCAGAACTGGATCTCTGTTGAAGGACTGTGAGACACAGAGAACGGGTACAGAAAAAAAAAAAAAAAAAGGACACAAATGATCAGACTGAACAAAAAAATAAGACCCAACAATATTCTAGTTTTCAAGAAATGTACATTCAATATAGAAACAGAAATAGGCAGAAAATAAAAGGAAAGAAAAAGATATATCACACAAGCCCTAACATAAGAAAGCAGTTTTGCCAGTATTAATATCAAGTAGACTTTTAAAAAAATTAGCTTGATGAAGGTCAAATGCTGTATGGTTCCACTTACATGAGTTACCTAGAATACCCAAATTCATAGAGACAGAAAGTAAAATGGTGGTTATCAGAAGCTGGGGGAGGTGGGGATGGGGAGTCATTGTTTAAGGGGTTCAGAGATTCATTATGCAATGATGAAAAGGTTCTAGAGAGTTTCAGTTCTGCAAGATGAGAAGAGTTTTGGAAATGGATGGTGGTGATAACTGCAAAACAATATAAATGTATTTAACACAACTGAACCATACGGTTAAAAAAGGTTAAAATAGTAAATTTTATGTTATATATGTTTTACTACAAAATAGCTTTATTTAGGTATAATTTATATGCAATAAAATTCACCAATTTTGAGTACATGATTCTTAATGACTTTTGACAGATGTATACAGTCATGTAATCTCCACCATAATCAACACATAGGATATTTCCATCACATCAAAAAGTTCCCTCCAGATCCTCTGTAGTCACCCCCTATCCCTGTCCCCAGGACCCCTAATTGTCTTTCCTATCACTATAGTTTTACCATGTCTAAAATTTCATATAATGGAATCATACCACATGTGGCCTCTGACTTCTTTGGTTTAGCATAAAACCTCTGAGATTATTCCTTCTTGTTGCATGTATCAGTACTCCATTCCTTTTTATTGCCGAGGAGTAGTCCATTACATATCACGGTTATGCTTATCTGTTCACTAGCTGATGAGACTCTCTGTTGTTTCCATTTTTTTGCTACAATAAATAAAGCTTCTATGGACATTCAAAGTCTCTGTATAGACATGTGTTTTTATTTTTCTTGGGTAAATAACCAGGAGTGAAATTGATGGGTCACACAGTTAAGCATATGTTTAACTGTGTAAGAAACTGCCAAACTGTTTTTACAAAGTAGCTGTACCATTTTGCATACAGGCAATGGGAGTTAGAATTTCTCCACATTCTTGCCAAGTTCTAGTGTTTTCAGGGTTTTTTTTGTTTTTGTTTTTGTTTTGTTTTGTTGGCCATGGGGAGTGTGTGTGTGGAGGGGGACATTCTAGTGGACATGTAATTATACCTCACTGCAGCCCTAATTTTCATTTCTTTGATGACTAATAATGATGAGCACCTTTTTTTATCTGTTTCTCTGCCATTTCTATTAAAAAATCAAATATCTAGGCATAAACCTGATGAAAAATGTGCAAGACTTCTAAAATAGAAATTAAAAAACATTGCTGAAGGAAAATAACTAAATGAACTGACAAAATTTCCATGTTCATAACTCAATGTGGTTAAGATGTAAATTATCTACAAATTAATCTATAGAGTGAAGGACATTCCAATAAAAATTCCAGCAGTTATTTTTTAGAAACTTGATAAGCATCATATAAAATTTATATGGAAACACAAAGAATTTAGAATAGCCAAAATAATCCTGAAAAACTTAAAATTAAACTGATATTAAGACTTAAAATATAGTTAAAATAAGTACAGTAATCAAAGCAGTGTGGTGTTAGTGCAAGGACAGACAACAAAGGGACAAAAGAATAGAATAAATATCCAGAAATACATAATGACTATTATATGCATATGATTATACAGTTTAGGACAAAGACTCTACTGTATTAATAAATGGTATTGAAGTTACTGGCTAACCCTATGGAAAAAATGAACCTTGATCCCTCTACTGCACAGAACCTAAAAATGAATTCAAGGTA
Organism: Panthera tigris; assembly: GCF_018350195.1. Taxonomy (NCBI): domain Eukaryota; kingdom Metazoa; phylum Chordata; class Mammalia; order Carnivora; family Felidae; genus Panthera; species Panthera tigris. Next base: position 19,954,133 of record NC_056665.1, read on the forward strand.
GATCATGTCCTTAAGTCTGAAAACAAATTCAACCAAGCTTCTAGAATGGAAAAAAGAAGAATATTTTCATGACTCCAAAATAGGTAAAGATTTCTTAAACACAGCTTGAAAGCACTAACCAGAAAGGAAAAAAAAAAAAGCAAAACAGGACTTTGTTAAACACGAGAACTGTTGGTTAAAACACATCATTAAGAAAGTGAAACAATAAGCTGTAGCCTGAAAAAATATACTCATAATATGTACATTTAGCAAATGATTCATATCAGAATACAGAAGAACTCCTAAAAATAATTAAGAGACTAACAATCCAATTTTTTTAATTGACAAAATACTTCACAAAAGAGGATTCCAAATGACCGACAAGCATATGAAAAGATTGTCACATCATTATTCATCAGGGAAATGCAGAATAATTCCACGGTACCAACCAGAATGACAAACTGAATACCAAGTGTTGAAGAGAATGTAGAGTAAGTGACAGCTCATATATTTTAGAAGGAACATTAAATGGTTCAACCACATGAAAACTTTTCAGCATTTTGTTAAATTAGTCAATAACAGGGGCGCCTGGGTGGCTTGGTCAGTTAAGCGTCCGACTTCAGCTCAGGTCATGATCTCACGGCCCGTGAGTTCGAGCCCCACGTTGGGCTCTGTGCTGACCGCTCAGAGCCTGCAGCCTGTTTCAGATTCTGTGTCTCCCTCTCTCTCTGCCCCTCCCCTGTTCATGCTCTGTCTCTCTCTGTCTCAAAAATAAATAAACGTTGAAAAAAAAATTTTTTTTTAATTAGTCAATAACACTCTACAACCTAGCAATTCCACTTCCACGTATATACCCAAGAGAAGTGAGTACTCGTGCCCACCAAAAGACATGTACAAAAATGTTCATAGCAGTTTCATGTCAAATAGCTCCAAAGTGGAAACAACTTAAATGTATACGTACAGGAGAGCGAATAAATACGCTGTACTATATTCACAAAATGAAATACCTCAAACAATAGAAAAATAATTATATGCAAAACCTGGATGACTCTCAGACATTAAGTTGAACAAAAGAAGCCAGAAACACAATAAATAGCTAATACTGTAGGAGTCCATTTACATGAAGTTTTGAAGACCAGGAACAATTGATCTATGGTAGACAGAAATCAGCAAGATTATCCCAGGTGAAAAGAGGGGAGGTGGGTATTGACTGGGAAGACCCAAGAGGACCTTATAGGATGGAGCTGTTCTATGTCTTGATCTGGGTGGTGACTGTGTAGATGTACACACATGGGAACATTTATTGACCTGTATGCTTCAGATTTATGCATTTTAACAAATGTAACTGAACCTCCAATCAGCAACTCTGGCACCAGCTTCCACCTGAATGTGGCCATATAAGGAATTCAACGTAAGAACCATGCAATTAAGTCTAACACTTGGAACCATTAGAGATAACAATGAAAAAAAAAATGGCCATTTTAAGCCACTAAGCTTTGGGATATTTTGTTATGCTGCGACAGACAGCCAGAACAGAATTTGTTCTGGTTGTGGGTGCTGCTATAATAGCAACCTAAAACAGGCAGCCTTGGCTTTGGGACCAGGTGGTGGGCAGAAGCTGGGTGGCTAGAGCCTGTGGGAACTTGAAGGGCAGCGAGGAAAATATATTGGAGGATGAAGAAAAGGGAACTCTTGTGGTGCCAGAAAACTGGTAACACCATCACCTGAGGTAAATGAAAAACAGAAAGAGTACCCAAAGAATTCACGGACTGTAGCTAGGGATGTGTCTAGGCAGAAAGTACAAAGGAACAACTGACTACTTAGAGCTGCCTATGATAAAATACAAGAGAGACAAAAACTAAACAGGGTACTATTTTTGGAGAGGAGATATCAAAATGCCAGGACCTGTTGGGTTCAAAAATAAAACTATTGCGTCCTCAGACTCATCCAGCAAAAGACTCATAAGGTAAGAATGGCTTTAGCACAAAAATAAAATACAGCGTACAGCCAATAAAGCATGGCCTTACAGTAAAGCTCTTGAGGGTATAAAGGTGTGCCATTTATGAAGACCTCACAGTGATCTGAATGAGTATCTACAGTGATCTGAATGAGAGTCTTAAGATGGTGCTTTGTAGACTCTGTCAGCTAAGCATTAAGGCTTTTAAGAATCTTAAGTGTATAGTCTTGCAGCAGCCTCACAGGCAGCCTTAAGTAGAGAAGAATTTGGTTCATAAAGAGGCACAGCTGTGGTTTTTATAGAAGTCTTGATTACAAATGTATATAAAAGACCCCACAAAGTTTTTAAAGGAATTGTCCTGGCTTAGAGTAAAATGGATAGAGACAGCACAAAATGAAATGAGGCCTTGGGATGCCCAAAGTCCTACTGAAAGAAACAGGTTGAGAACACTGAGAAAGCTACTCAGAGGTCTGCATGGGCTATTGCTCATGGTAAAGGAAGGATGATTCAAAGGGCAGAACCATAACCCAGGAAGAGACAAAACTAAGTCCTACCCAAAGTGCACTTTTTGACCAGGGAGAAAGAACAAGTAGGTTGTCAGGGTATCTGCAGATCAGTGACAACTACTCTCCCGCGCCCCTTTTTGAATGGCAATATGTACTGCCTCCTATTTCTCTATCATCATTTTATAATGTTAGGGTGGGGTTGACCCAGAGACAATTGTCCCTTTAATTCACAGATCTTAAGATGAGCAGAACTGCATTTGGTAATCTGTACTTTGCACCCAAAGACCCTCATCTATACCTAGACCTGATTCAGATGACATATTATTAGATTTTGAGCCAATGCAGTGATTGGATGAGATGTGCAATCATTTGCTTAGCCAACAGTAGAACACATTTGAAGAGCAGAATTGGACCTCCTCCAGTTTTCTGGAGCTGAAGAAACCATAGACTGTCAACTGGAAACCCCACAGGGCCATGCCCTAGTAACAGGGATGAATAAGAGGCAGATTCTGTCTTATCAAAATGGAAGCCCAGCCCTAACTCAGCTCCATCTTTGAATGGATTAATTAGGCTTCGATCTTGACAGAGGGTAAATGTTCTTGTAGGAGATGACATCATCTAAAGCCTCTGAAGTTATTTTTATATACAGTATTTAGCATATAATAAAAAATTACCAAATATGGGAAAGGCAAGACCATATAACTGAAAACCAAGAGAAAAAAACAGGCAAAGTTTCTGAATTTTTTTGTTGTTATTGTTTTGTTTTGTTTGCATGGAAAGGCCAGTTTCTTCAGACAAAGGTATCTGGGAGTTCAAAGTCCTCTGCCTCATCCGTGTCTGCCAAATATTCTTATTCCAAAATTCAAGGACCCACTCTTTCCCAAAAGTGCCCTTACCTTAGCATAAGAGACCACTGGGGTTGTGAATTTAAATGGCTTTACAATTCTGCAGCCCATACAATCAGGCCTTGGGCCTAATCATCAGCCATGTGCGTCTTACATCTATAAAGATAAGAGATTCCTATCAGGCTACCACAGAGACTTTCTGTTTATTCTCCATATACTCAATGACCAACCTCGAGAGTTCAGGGTGCCAGGGGCTATATTGATTTTCTGGCAGACAGCCTATCCAAAACAGCAGCTGTGATGGTCATCACCACCTGCTATAGTCTCGGATAATCTTCAGTGATTCTTCAGGCCCTCTGGGCTCCCTTGGCTTCACACTGGCTGATCCCTACTGGAAGGTATGTAGTCCAGGTGACAAAGTCCACAGAGCTTAGCCTCCAGGGACACAAAACAAGAAAAGAAGGAATGGAGATGAGACAGGTGAGGCAGACAGAGAATAACCAGCTCATGCCAGTAACCTTTTCTCAGGAAGTTGCTGAAGAAAGTGCTTCCCCACAGGAGAGGGATAAGGAAAGAAGAGTAAGGCATGGGATCAGGGAAGAAGAGAACCAACATAGCAGAGACATGAGGGGAGTAGCCAGAATGATGAGGAAAACAAGTACTGAGACATCAGTTGGCAAGAATCCTTGCAGCAAGTTAATTCTGGAAAAAGGGGACCAAATTTTCAAAAATTACTGAGAGATTACCTAAATACTCAGAATATGCTGTAAGGAGTTTTGCAGTTTTGAGAAAAAGTTTGAGGATGAATTAGTGATAGGAACTAAGTTAGTGACATAAAACTGAGTAAATGAAAATTTTAGGTAATTACTAGTTACAGGAAAGAAAAAAAACACAAGAAAGGAGACATAATCCTAGTAGTTACATGGATCATCACTGAACAGTATCTGGAGTTCAAATGAGAGAAACACTTAAGACTTTCTCATCTACAGACTTTATTACAAGAAGGTATTTTACCTAATTGTCTTTATTCTTTGCTCTGGATGGAGGTGCCAAGCTACCTGGGAGTCATACCAGTGAGGGACACCATGGACCCCTGGGTCAGGGACGGTGGAGGGAGACCATGGACCACATTTTGAGAATCAACAGTTCATCATTTAGCATTCTGTGCCAGATAGGACACTTCCTCCTTTCTTCTCCTTCCCAGGGAGTCCACACTTAGTCTAATTCTTATCTTTGCATTGTTCATGCTCTAGAAACTTTTATGGACAATAGGTGCACTTACTGAAATTCAAGAATGCATTTTATTTAGGAAATACAGAAATTATTTCAATTTTTTTGAGGTACAACCCAGTATTTCTCTTTAGTTCAAAATTCTTATTAATATTACTAAAATAAAGTTAATGAAAATGCTTGGCTATTTTATTACGAAAATAGGAAAATAATAAAGTGTACAATGGAGCTGAATAAAAAAATGTTTTAAAAATTAACTTACTCGTATGAAATTCATAAGTGTGTTATAAATGAAGGCTCCTCTGGGAAGAAAAAAGCAGCTCCCAGGACTCAGATCATGGAAGAAGAATAGTTCTTGTTCCTAGATTAAAACAATAACTGCATCTCAAATCTCATTGCCATTGATCAATATTTACTGTATGCATATGACATTGAAGGAATGAGACTTATACTCAGTTATGACTTCCATCTTCTAACAACTAAACCCCTCAATACTTACCTCTAACTAGAATTACTACCACATGTAAAATTACAATTCATATTTATGGTTACTTAGCTCTTCATTCACCTTTTATTCACTCCTAATTTCTGACGTGGCATCTTGGAATGTGGATCTCATGGGGAGAGAACATGGCCAAAGATCAGAAAAGTTCACTCCAGGGGGAAGGCTCCACGTGGCGGTGGCCATCATCATGGCTGTCACTACTGAATGCCTGCCCCATGCTGCTGCCACCATACAGCATCTGCCCTCCCCATCAGCCCTACAACGCCACCGAGCAAGAGACGAGCACGTGCAGTTCCATAAGTGAGCACATGGCCCACCATATAACATAGCTCATAAGTGGCCAAACTGACACTCAAACCCAGGTCCACACACTCTTAAATCTCATTCTGTCTTTCTGCTCTGTTCCCCCAAAACAAAGTATGTTGTTAAGTACATACAATTTTTTACAACATTATTTTTACATCATGGTATGAGTGACAGAAGGCTGTAATTTTAAAATGTAATAAAAGACACAGGAAGGAAAGCTATGAGGAGACATTTGGAGTATTAACATGAGGTTGCAATAGCAAACTCTGAATGCCAGCAAAACAGAAGATAGGACAAGGGAAGAAGAGATCCCATTTTCCAAACAATTAAATCATAGGCCAACAAAGAATGTCCTCATCCTGCTAGTGATTAGGATGCAGGTGTACCTTTCCGATTTTCCTGTGATCACGGTTCCTGGCTTCCTCTTGGAACTTTTCCCAGGTTTTCATCATCTTGTTATCAGGAAAGGATATCCCATAGATCCTCTGCAGTGTTTCCATTTCAGGGTTGCCCTCCCAGTATGTTGAGGAATTCTAAGCATCAAACAAAAGTTGGGTAAACATACCAAACATTTGGTTATAAATAAAACCACTCTTAAATCTGTGCACAATTTTCCACTACGCCATCCACATAGCTTACGATGACTTTTTGTAGCACCAGGAAGACTCTTAAACTGATTCTAATTAAACCTCCCCAGCCCAAATACATCAGAAAATTATGTAGAGTCTGCCATGGATTCTAGGAATGAATAGTGAGAAGGAAGGGGAAGGTGGGCGGGGCCAATAGTAATTGAACCACAGAGGAGAGGAACAGCATACAGTACAGAGACATGAAGATCCCAGCCAAATGTTCTTGCTCACACTACTAGGGTGATTCAAGGAAGTCATCAAGTGCAGAACAGTATCTTAAAATACATGAGAAAGAAAGGCACTGTACCATGTATAGTAATGTTAAATAATAAACAATTAAAAGCTACATGTAAGGTCCTAATTTTCAAAAATTACAGTATTTTTAGAAGCTTCTGTAAAAATTGGGGTGCCTGGGTTACTCAGTTGATTTAGCATCCGACTTCGGCTCAGGTCATCTCATGGTTTGTAGGTTTGAGCTCCTCATTGGGCTCTGTGCTGACAGCTCAGAGCCTGGAGCCTGCTTGGGATTCTGTGTTTCCCTCTCTCTCTTTCCCCTCCCCAATTTGTGTGCTTACTCTCTCTCTCTCTCTCTCTTTCCCTCTCTCTCAAAAATAAATAAATAAACATTAAAAAAAGAAGCTTCTGTAAAAATCAAATAATGAGGTATTTTAAAATACTGTGATACTCAGATTATAAAAGATATGATTGAAAATTCCTCATTATCTGGTTTATCTTAAGTTTGCTGTATTAAAAAAATAAATGCTTACCTTGAAAATTTTTATGGCTTTAATTTTTCCAGTGTGTCTTACATGGGGCCCTTTGCAAAGGTCAATTAGTGGACCACACCTATAATGAAATATTTCAGACATGCCCAGACACAGTTATAGCTTTTTGGACCGTTCATTACAAATCATGTTTTCATATGTTTTAAGTGAAGGATCTTACTTATTTGTACATCTTGAGGCAATTTTTAACTTGGGGGGCAATTTAAAATAATTTAATTCTTAATTTAGGATGAAGAAAGAGGCAATTTATCTGGCCTCAGATCCCAGTCTTGCCTCCTTTGCTCAAATTCAAAAAGTTACAGAATCTTCTGACAGAAACCACGCAGTCACCCACCACTTTTCAATGTCATGTCCCAAGGCTATTGAAAACCTTCCACTGTCATAAAATCAAAAAGCCATTTCCCTGTTCTACACTGATCTGCAAAGCCAAAATTAACTGCAACTTATATAAAATGTGCTAACTTGATACTTTAAAAATAAACTTCACCAAACCTATAGAATGTACACCAACAAGAGCGAACCATAATGTAAACTCTGGACTCTATGTGATTATGATGGTCAGTGCAGGTCCATCAACTGTCACTAACGAGCCACTCCACGGGGGGCATTGGTAGTGGCGGAGGCTGTGCACGAGTGGGGGAGAGGGTATGTGCGAAATCTCTGTACCTTCTCAATTTTGCTGTGGACTGAAATCTGCCCTGAGAAATAAGGTCTGTTCAATAAATAATAAACAAATAAGTAAGTAAGTAAGTAAATAAATAAATAAATAAATAAATAAATAAAATTTCAAGGGTCTTTTGTGTATTTGTTTTTAGGTACTCTGGTGTTATGACAAAAGCCTTAACTGTCTTTTGGTTTACTAAAATGGAACACTGACTTCAGTGCAACTCTCAGGCACAAGTTCAGGTCAGAGATGACACCATTATTAAAACACATAGTGTGGGGTGCCTGGGCGGCTCAGTCGGTGAAGCTTCTGACATCTAACTCTTGGTTTTGGCTCACGTCATGATCTCACAGTACCTGAGTCCTGGGTTGGGTTCTGTGCTGACAGTGTGGAGCCTGCTGGGATTCTCTCTCTCTCTGTCTCTCTCTTTCTCTCTGCCTGCCCCTCCCCTCTCAAAATAAATAACATTAAATAAAAAAAACCACATGGTGCGGTTGCTGGGGATCGATTCACTTGCACCTCTAACCACGAAGGACCCCCAAACCTTAATAAGCACAGACTTTTTTTCAAGCACAGAGACACTTAAAAAAATTAAAATACTAATGACACTGGTCAGAGGGAAGGTACTTAACATCAACTAATTTAAGGAAAATTTAGTAAAGAAAGTAAATTCTTCCTTAACTATTCCAACCAATTTTAAATACTTTTAAAGTTCACTGGTTAAAGAGTTAAAAATTACAATGAATACATAAAGGGGCTGGTTTATTCACCAAAGTGGATAAATATGCTTTAAATATGAAAATGTCATTTATTTGAATGGCCAGGCTTTATTGTTCTCTGCCCAAGATGGGAGTGGTAAATCAAAGCTCACAGGTGTGGAAGGAATGCCTAATTAGCATGGAAGACTTCAATACGCTCATCTTAAAATAACCCTGTAGAAGAAAATACAATTCATTTTCTAAAAATTAAATTGACAGAGTAAGAAGTGTCAATATTGACCTAAGGAAGGTTCAAAAAATAGCCACAAGAGCTCAAGTATTAGGAGCCTGAATTTTAAAACTTCGCATGTCTTTTCTATCTCTTCATGTATTAAACTTCAAAATGCATATAGTAACATTTATTTGAATTATAAGTAATAACCAATAAAACCTTATCAGGTCACTGGAGAATAGCAAAGATGAGGCAAGCATGGTATCCCACTTCAATGTCAAATGGCAACGAATTCATATTATAATGTAAGAAATGCACTGAGCACATCTTTGCTTAAAGGGGAGATGACTTCTCTTACAGTACAATGAAACTACAGACCTGTAACTATGTGACCATGGAAAGTAAATGCTTTGTGGAGGGTTTTTCTGATACCAGATCTCCTAAGATTGGACCATGAAGGTCATAGCATCAGCCAGACATCCAGAACACACAGAAATGGGGAACAGCAATTACCTACAAGGCAGCTTTAAAACCACACGAATAAAATAGGGGCTCCAGATGTTAAACAAACAGAACTGAGTTGTGGTGATATTGATTTCACTTGCCTCTTCCTATCACTTGATTTGCCTTCGGTTCCTAACACTGTCTTTCTGTTTTATCATGAACATCCTGCTAACGCATGAAAGCTAACAACACCTTTGGACTCCAGGAAACGGGGAGTATATATAGTGGAGGCAGGAAATCACTGCATGAGGGGATGGTCCCTAACAGCTCCCACTGCCACATTAATAAGAATATGAGGATGAAACAAAATTCTGTTCCTAAAGAGCTCCCCTTGAAATGTAAAGCACTGGGCAAACACAATCTCACCCACATGGGGAAAGATGCTGCTACAGCTAACATCTGGAAAATGAAATTCGGGTTTCAGCAGCAGACTGATAAACACAAATGAAGACATAATAATTTCCTTTTGCTGATAACATTTTGGAGTCTCTAGCTAACATAGTATACCAACTATGCAAATTGACAAAGAGACCACCCACCCAAGGACCAACTGCTTCTACTGCTAATGCCTTAAAGTTTACCACTGAGCACCACTTAAAATTTACACACACTTTGGGGTGCCTGGGTGGCTCAGTCAGTTAAGCTCAGGTCATGATCTCATGGTTCCTGAGTTTGAGCCCCGCATCAGTCTCTGTGCTGACAGCTCAGAGCCTGGAGCCTGCTTCAGATTCTGTGTCCCCCTCTCTTTCTGCCCCTCCTATGCTTGTACTTTGTCTCTCTCTCTCTCAAAAATAAATAAACATTTTTAAAAATTCAAAATAAATAAATAAATACAGTCTACACACACTTTACCTGTAAACTGTCGTAGTTGGAGTGTTAACCTTCTCATTCAGGATGCGGCATTTAAATTTATTGTACTATAAAGAAAAACATATTTACATATTATTATGTTATTATGTAAAATGCTTAAGTAGGAAAAATTTTTCTTTTTAGGAAAAAAACTTATTTTTTTTCAACAAACACTGAATGGGTGTCTACTATGTTCTAGTGCTGAGACCCCAGGAATACCAAGAGCTCATAGCTTAGAGCTGTACTGTCCAAAACAGGAGCCACAAGCCCGTGTGGCTATTGAGCACTTGCAATGGAACCAGCCTGAAATTAGATGTGTGTAAGTGCAAAACACATTGGATTTCAGAGACGTGCTATGAAAGAATGTACAATAGTTTAGTAACTATTTTTATGTTGGTTACATGATACAGTGATATTTTTGATATAATGGGTTAAATATGACATTATAAAAATTAATTTTGCCATTCTTTTACTTTTAAAATGTGGCCACCAGAAAAAGATTATATCCGTGGCTCAGATTTGTGAATCACATTATATTTTTATTGAACGGCACTGTTCTAGAAGATTCCAATTTTTTTATCTCATTTTTAGAGTGTACTTTTTAAAGTTTTTATTTAAATTCCAGTTAGTTAATATACAGTGTAATACTAATTTCAGGTGTACAATATAGTGCAATTCATGACTTCCATATATCAGGTACTCATCACAAGTGCCCTCCTTAATCCCTGTCACCTATTTAACCCATCCCCACCCCCACCTACCTCTGGTAATCATCAGTTTGTTCTCTACAGTTAAGAGTTTGTTTCTTGGGGTGCCTGGGTGGCTCAGTTGGTTGAGCGTCCAACTTTGGTTCAGGTCATGATCTCGCGGTCCATGAGTTCAAGCCCTGTGTTGGGCCCTGTGCTGACAGCTCAGAGCCTGGAGCCTGCTTCAGATTCTGTGTCCCCCCTCTCTCTCTGCCCCTCCCCCACTCATGCTCTGTCTCTCTCACTCTCAAAAATGAATGTTAAAAAAAATTTTTTTAAAGAGTTTGTCTCTTGGTTTGTCTTGCTCCTTCTCCCCCCCCCTTTTGCTCCTTTGTTTTGTTTCTTAAATTCTACATATGAGTGAAATCATATGGTATTTGTCTTTCTCTGACTTATTTCTCTTAGCTTAGTACTCTCTAGCTCCATCCACGTCTTCAATGGCAAGATTTCATTATTTTTTATGGCTGGATAATATTCCATTGTGTGTGTATATATATATATATATATATATATATATATATATATATACACCACCTTTTCTTTATTCATTCATCAGTCAATGGACACTTGGGCTGTTTCCATAATTTGGCTATGGTAGATAATGTTGCTACAAACATTGGAGTGTAGGTATCCCTTTGAATTAGTATTTTTGTATTCTTTGGGTAAATACCTAGTAATGCGATTGCTGGATCATACAGTAATTCTATTTTTAATTTTTTGAGGAACCTCCATATTGTCCTTCAGAGAGGCTGCACCAGTTTGCATTCCTACCAACAGTGCAAGAGGGTTCCCCTTTCTCCACCAACACCTATTGTTTCTTGTGCTGTTGATTTTATCCATTCTGACAGGTGAGAGGTGGTATCTCATGGTGGTTTTGACTTGCATTTCCCTGATGATAAATGATGTTGTGCCTCTTTTCATCTGTCTGTTGGCCATCAGTATGTCTTCTTTGGGAAAAATGTCATGTCTTCTGCCCATTTTTTAATTGGATTATTCATTTTTGAGGTGTTGAATTTTATAAGTTCTTCATATATTTTAGATACTAACCCTTTATTGGATATGTCATTTGCAAATATCTTCTCCCATTCCATAGGATGCTTTTTAGTTTTACTGATTGCTTCCTTTGCTGTGCAAAAGCTTTTTATTTTGATATAATCCCTATAGTTTATTTTTGCCCTTATTTCTCTTGCCTCAGGAGACATCTCTAGAAAGAAGTTGCTACCGCCAATGTCAAAGAAGATATTGCCTGAGTTTTCTAGATTTTATTGGTTTCGGGTCTCACATTTAGGTTAGAAGATTGAAATTTGAACTACATGAAATAAATAAAATTCTGAGGACACAGCTGCATTTTTAATTTACATAAACAAAAACTAAGTTTACAATAAATGATCATATTGTTACATTAAAAACTCAGAAGACACTTTCTTTCCTGCTTTCATCACTATTGCCTTGGAGACAGGTACTTTATATTAAATAACTACTTGAGGAAGGTAGTTGTTGGGAGAAAAAAATAGATATGTATGATTGAACTGTCTCATACTTTTATGTTCAAACAAAATTATTTTTCTTCACAAACTTTGAGGTGTTTTTTTTTATTGAGTTTAATTCTTTTTTTTGTTTTTTTAAGAGGGAGTGTATCTGAATTTTAATGCTTTACTTTCCATGTTCTGTAGTTTCTACCACTGACCTAAGGAACAAAACTGCTTGAACAGCTCATTTCTCTACCAAAGCAGATGGCAGTTTGACCTCTCAGAGAATATGCAAACCAGAAGAAATGTCACATTTTTCTTCCCTGGGCCTTTTGAGAAACTAGACCAAAATGTTAAGTTATTCAAGGTTCTTATTGAGCAGTGGCGCTTTACTGTCTAGAGAAGCAAATGAACCCCGCCCCCCCTCCCCCCCCAGAATGGCACTGCACAGGCGTGGACTCGGGGCACACTAAACTAGGAGTCGAGAACCTTGAGCAGCAGTTCAGAGTTTTATCCACCTCAATTTTTCCTGCTTTTTGCCCACTATTATGGCCAATGTGGGCGGGTGGGAAGGGGGCTATTCCTGACAACTCATGCTTTCCAAGATCCTCTTAAAGAGAGTTCTCTAGTTGAGTGGAAACTCTTCTACACAAAGTTGGCCGGTTCTGTGAACCTGGAAACGAATTTCTCTCTGAATGCTTATGTTGCAAGCTCCTCATAGGGAAAGAGCCTTAGAATAACATGAAGTTCTATTTTATCGGCAACTTAGAATGCAAAGTATTTTATTTTTAAACTTCTAAATTTGAAAACAAAACAGCCTAGGTTAAATAATGGTTTTTCCAAAGCTGAATGTGCTCACGTGGAGATCCATTTTTCTGCTTGCAGCACAAAACAACTTCCTACAACTCCTAGGCAGGAACACTACTGATTTTGATGGTCTGTGATTGGATGAATGGATCAATCTCAGTTGGTTATGTCCCCTTTTTTTTCCTTGGTAAGGGCTTAAAAAAATTCTAGAACAGATGGATTTTTCTAGTCTTACACAGACACTTTGATTCCAAATGTCTCCTGAGAGGCATATACCATATTCAGGAACCCATCTTCGTCCTTCTCATGTTCATACACTTCAGAAATCGGAGTGGACACACTCACCATGCTGTGTCCATTGACTAACAGGAAGAACTCCTGATTAGCGTTGAGCTGTAAGCACCTCCTAATGATCTTGATGAGCTCACTCATGTTGACGTGATCAGGTACAAGGAACTTGGTTTTGTCCAGTACAGGAAGTTGCTTCTCACCCTTGTATCGTTCTGTGATCACTGGGATTTTCGTAGGATGCTGCTCTTGGATAAGTCGGACATCTTCTACTCTTTGTTCAAAGGTGCGGTGCTGCTTGAAGGTCTTCTCCGACAGCATGGCGCGGGAGGCGAGGCGGAGGGTCCGGCTGTTCCAGACGGCAGTGGCAGAGACTCCGACCGTGGCGACAGCAACTTCCCTTGTCTGATTGAGTTTAATTCTTAAGAGGAGATGCAAAAAGGCAACCCACGAAGAGGAGAAAATAACTGCAAATCACATATCCAATAAAGGATTAATATCCAGAGTATGTAAAGAATTCCTACAACTCAACACCAAAAAACAAACAACTCAATTAAAAAATGGGCAAAGGACTGGGATAGACTTTTCTTCCAATCGGATATACAAATGGCCAATAAGTATATGGAAAGATGCTTAATATCACTAGTCATTAGAAAAATGCAAACCAAAAGCACAATGAGATGCCATCTCACACCCATTAGGATGACTATTACCAAGAAAACAGAAAACTGCAAGTGTTGGCAAGGATATGGAGCGGAATGCTCGTGCACTGCTGATGGGAATGTAAAATGCTAACAGCTGCTGTGGCAAACAGTATGGCAGTTGACAAAACTGAGAATTTCCATATAATCCAGCAATGCAACTTCTGGAGATACACCCAAAAGAATTAGAGGCAGGGACTCGATCAGATATTTGTACACCCACATTCACAGCAACACTTTTCACAATTGTCAAAAGGTGGAAACAACTCAAGTGTCCGTCCACAGATGAATGAATAAACAAAATGCAGTCTATACACACCATGAAGTATTATTCAGCCTTGAGAAGGAAGGAAATTCTGACACCCGCTACAAGATGGACAAACCTTGAGCACATTACACTGGTAAAATAAAGGAGGTCACAAAGGACAAGTATTGTATTATTCCACTTATATGGTTCTTAGAGTCATCAAATTCATAGAGACAGAAAAAGGGGAAGTGGGAACAGGGAATTAGTGTTTACTAGGTGTGGGGTTCCAGTTGGAGAAGATGAAAAAGCTCTGGAGATGGATGGTGGTGATGCTTGCCCAATATGAATGCTCCAAATGCTACAGAACTATACACTTAAAAATGATTGACATAATAGGAACTTGGTCAGTTAAGCGTCCGACTCTTGGTTTTGGCTCAGGTCATGATCTCACGGTTCGGGAATTCGAGCCCTGTGTCGGGCTCTGAGCTGACAGCATGGAGTCTGCTTGGGATTCCATCTCTTTCTCTCTCAAAATAAATATACAAACTTAAAAAAAAATGGTCAGCATAAAATTTTTTTTTCCCCTTTTGGGTATTTTACCACACACACACACACACAAAGAGTACTGCAACTTTACCAAGCCCAAATCTATCTTTTTATTTCAAGCTCACAAAATTAACAATATTGTGTGTTCAAATTATGTGCTTTCTCTGATATGATTTAAAACATAAATTTAAGTATTCTTTTTTTTTTTAATGTTTTTATTTATTTTTGAGACAGAGAGAAACAGATCATGAGCGGGGGAGGGGCAGAGAGAGAGGGAGACACAGAATCCAAAGCAGGCTCTAGGCTCTGAGCTGTCAGCACAGAGCCTAACGCGGGGCTCGAACTCACGGACTGTGAGATCATGATCTGAGTTGACGTCGGACGCTTAACCGACTGAGCCACCCAGGCGCCCCTAAATTTAAGCATTCTTAAATTTACATACGCTTACGTACATTGGTCAAAACAGTATAAAGAAAAAACAGAAGTATTGTTGAATTTAGTAGTCAGGATATTAACAATACTCAGAATGAAATCAGATTTATAAACACATATATGAAAACTATTCCCCTGGTCATTTACCTACATATATTGGCATTAAAATGTTCAGGAAATGGGGAACCTGGGTGGCTCAGTTGGTTAAGCATCCGACTTCTGCTCAGGTCATGATCTCTCAGTTCACGAGTTCGAGCCCCATGTTGGGCTATGTGTTGACAGCTCAGAGCCTGGAGCCTGCTTCAGATTCTCTGTGTCCCTTTCTCTCTGCCCCTCCCCGCTCACACTCTGCCTCTGCTCTCTCTATCTCAAAGGTAAATAAACATTAAAAAAAAATTTTTTTTAATGTTCTGGAAAAAGTAGGGAAATATCACATTGAGCGACTAGTGACAACCTCACAACAGGTTGCCAACCTGGAACAATGTGGCAAGCAACATCCAATTATTTGTTTTAAAAAAAAAAAAGCTGTCTATGTTGATTAATTGTTTTTACTATTCCTGGCAAAAGGTTTTCTTATTCCAAAGAGTTTCCTGAAATTACCTTAAACATTTCGAGGAGCACTTCCTTGCTGACTTCCAGTCTTTCAAAGGGTTGCTTTTCTTTTATGATAGTCTTACATATGTTCTCCAGGGCCGACAGTTCTGTGCTGGACACGGCTCTAAAAAGAAGAGTATGTGATAGTCAACACAGATTTCTCAGACATCACGCATGTATGTTCCTTTTTGTGGACGCTCGTCATTAACTGAGGAATTTGTGCCTTATTGCACCCAGACTTCAGAAAGTCATACATTCATATGCAGGGCCGATAATCTTACTTCTCAAGGAGGAAAACGGAGGCACCAACAGATGAAGTGATTTGCCTACAAATCTTCTCTGAGATGAAGTGTGCAATTTGAAAACCCTGTTAAAATACTCGCTGGTTAGAGTGTAAGCTCCTTTGAGGCCTGTTCTTCTGTGTGGTCTACCTTACACATGACACATCTACATTTTTTGTTCAAAAGAGCTATAGTAGGGGTGCCTGGGTGGTTCAGTCGGTTAAGCATCTGATTCCTGGTTTCGGCTCAGATCATGATCTCATGGTTTGTGGGTTCAAGCCCCATGTCGGGTCTGCACTGATAGTGTGGAGCCTGCTTGGGGTTCTCTCTCTCTCTTCCTCTCTGTCTGCCCCTCCCTGCTTGCTTGCTCTCTCAAAATAAAAAAAAAAAAAAAAAAAAAAAGGCTGTGGTAAGTGCTCACACATCCCGGCCCTCGCTGACTGCTGAATCTAGGTTGGGAGAAAGATCTGTGAGCGTGAACTGCCGAGTCCAGTCTGGCACTCACAGGGAATGGCCCACTGTGAGCCATCCGCTGACCTCTTTCAGCCACTCCCTGGTTTGCCCTCATTCCCCTCCATGCACACGGCCTTCCTTACCTTTCCTCAAACAAGCCAGGCGTAGGCCCACACCAGGGAGGTCCCAGAGGCCTAGAATGTTTCCCCCAAATGTCCCAAAATACACCCCCACACACAACTGCCTCAGAACTTGCTCCCTCCATCCTGGTCCCCACTTCAACATCACTTCCCCCGTTCATGACCACTGTCATGGCACACACCTCCCCACAGCTGGTTTATTTTCCTTCACACCACTCATCACCACCTGACAGCAGAGGGCTGTTTGCTTTTGTCTAAGCTAGCGAGACTGTTAGCTCCATGGGGACAGACTGATCTGCTCACTTATGAATCACCAGCACCAAGCACAGAGCACATAAGAAGCAGTCAAAAACTCTTGTTGAATGACTCTCTGGGTAGTGGTAACAGGAGATAAAGCTGGACAAGCCTGTACGTAGGAGCTACAGAGTCAGATGCTCAGTTAGGGAGACCATTTAAGCAGTCAGGGTGGGGGGAAGGGACAGGTAAGGACAGAATGCACCATAGTCATCCAGCAAGAGATGCTATGGGTCTAAACTGAGGCGGAAGTAACAGAGGAGGAAGGGAGGAAGGGAGGACAGGAGAACTATTGAGGAGATAGAACAGGAAGACCCGGATGGAATGACTGGATAGTGTGGGGTGACAGTGAGGAACAGGAAATGGAAGGACCCTCAGGTTTCAGTTTTAGCAGCTGGTCCTTAAGGACTATGGGGAGTACAGGGAAGGAGGTGGGCTGGGGCTGGGCACAGAACTCTCGAATGTGAGGCCTCTGTGCACCACTCTGCCTGGTATTTATCTGTGTGAGATGTCTGGCTGAGGCAGATAGCGCCCTCAGTTATCATGGAGCAGAACTGCACCCACTGCTCTCTAAGGATTAAATCTGTGATTCTGGTCTTAATTTACTACTATGATGTAGCAAGTCCCGGATTAGATAGATACTGTATCACTTCCTTCTGAGGAAAAGAAAGTTGGAGATGTTGCTCTGGAATCTTAATTCATACAAAAATTAATTTTCAAACACAGCCAATCTACAGCCATGTTACATAACACACACATTCAGTAAAATAATACGTAACCATCATAAAACAACGGACTGTAAACACATGCCCCCGGGAGTGAATATTCAGTGGTATTACCTGTCTTCAATGAACATGTCATAATAAAATCCATTTTCAATGGGTGGACCATAGCACAAGTGGCCCCCATAGTAAAGCTCCATGGCTTCCCCAAGAATGTGAGCACTGGAGTGCCAGTACACCTGCAGGGCATGAAACACAGAGGGCAGAGGCAATCAAAATCATGTCATGGAGACTTATTAGTCCGGTAACATAAGTAAGCAAGTGCATACACTTTAAGGGTATAAACATCAAGACATAGAGTAACACTGGGGTGCCTGGGTGGCTCAGTTGGTTACGTGTCCAACCTCAGCTCAAGTCATGATCTTGTAGTTCGTGAGTTTGAGTCCTGCATCGGGCTCTGTGCTGATAGCTCGGAGCCTGGAGCCTGCATCAGATTCTGTGTCTCCCTCTCTCTCTGCCCCTCTCCTGCTCGTTCTCTCTCTCTCTCTCTCTCTCTCTCTCTCTCTCTCTCAAAAATAAATAAACATTACAAAGAAAAAGACATCAATTTGAAAAGAAAATCTTCAATGCCCACTGAGAAGAGAACATTTTCTGAGTGCTTTGCAATTATACCAGAGCCATATGCTTGGTTCTAGCGTGAAACTGCTGCTCTGAGCTGCTCCTACACCATTTCCTTCTGCGCATCTTAACTTGCAGAGAAGATGTGACAGCCTCAACCATGGCTTGGACCGCTGAGGGGGAAGCAGCAGCATGCAAGCCCAATTCAGCCCAGAGTGGAGGGAAGCCAGGCGTGACAGACACCAATTTCCTTTCTTTTCCTCCAGAGGCAGCAGCTAAGCTGAACGCAGAAGGCCGAAGTAGTTTTCTGTCTCCACAGCAGTCTCCACACGCTTTTGACAGAATGACTTTTTGAGGGGAGAAAAGTATAGCCTGGGAATGCCTGCTGGTTGCCTGAGACTCCTGGGCAGGAGGACACACATGAGTTAATTCATAGTCCAAGGGCTGGTCATCACATCTACAAGTTCAGAAAGTTTGGTTTTGAATTCCTAAGGAATCAAAGGTTTATGGATAAACTAAAACTAACTGAAGTCACTGGATACATAGAGGTACCAGAAAAGCAAGACAATGGAGTCCCCTGGCAGCCCTTTCTTTCCCTTATTAAATAAAAAACCTTACAATTAGAAAGCTGTTTGACAAATAAGTCAAAGCACAGGGAGTCCTCTGAGCAGGCTATGTGCAATCCCAACCCATAGCATTAAGCAGGGATATGATCCACAAACTGCCCCAGAGCCTCCGTCCTTGGCACAGACCTTTGCTTTGGATGGCGCCAGGAGGGTAGGCTAACTGTCAACAGGAACCCAAGTGTCTTCTTTGGCGCACTGTCCGCACCTAGATGTTTGTTGAGCCAAACACTGTGTTGGGTGCGGAGGATACAACAGTGAAAGAAACGAGTCACTGGCCTCATGCAGTTTACCGCACATTGTGAGGGAGACAGGCAGAAACAAACCAGTAAGTGCGTAATCATGAGAGAAGAAGAGGATGTAAAAGGAGATGAACGGAGCACTGTAATGATAAATAACAGAGAAGGCTCTGCATTCACAGGGAGTCAGGAAGGCCTGTGTGGCTAACACGTAAGGGATAAAGTAACTTGAGAAAAGTTGTAGAGGTAAGAAAGGGCCAGTAACCCTGCGGGCCTTCTGGGGGAATCTGGGTTTTATTCCAAATGCAATGAGATGCACTGAAGGGTTTTAGGCAGAAAAGAAATTATTCAATTTACATTTTAAAACATCGTTTGGTAGCAGGAATGGATTTCAGGGGAATGGAACAGCAGGTGGACATTTTCTTGGGCAGTACTATAATAACACCATTGTTGAATCTCGGTAATGGCAGCAGAAGTGGACAGATTCCAGATATGTTAGGACAGTAATGGCTTACCAATTAGAGACCTGGAGTTGAGGGAACAGGTAGCAATCACATACAATCTCCAAGATTCTAGGTTGAGTAACTGGGTATGTGGTGGAGTTGTGCCCTGAGATGGGAAGACAGGGAAGGAGTAAGTTCTGGGGCTAGAATCAAGAGTTGTCACCGTGGACATACTACAGATTCCTGTATGATATCTGGATGGAGATATTACATGGGTGGTAATGTACACAAGACTGAGGCCTGTCTAGCTACAGACAGAAGAACTGACAGCAGACAGTTAGCAGACAGGACAGCTTAGAACAGGAGCATAAATACAGAGGGTACTATGACTGAGCACTGAGGAATTCTTCACTCTGGAGAAAGATGAAGAAAACGCCAGCAAAGAAGACTGAGAAAGATCCAATGGTGGGAATAAAGCCAGAAAAACACTGGTGCCGTAAAGAATCTTAAAAGAAGAGTGTGGTTAACTGTCATGACTGCTGAGATAATACACAGGATGCAGGGGGCAGCAGCCACTGAAATTGGGGGTGAACCTGACTCACGCCATGATGTAGTGGAAGAGACCACTGAATGGACTACAAGCACAGAGCTAGCGGCTTCAGTTCCTACATGAATTTGCTTGTTTTGTTCACCTCTAAATAAAGTGCCCTACATTTGCTTAAGCCTGAGATCACCGCGGCACATCACTGATTTCCCCCGGGGTTTCACCAAAGCTTTAAAGTAGAATATATATCTATGTATATTCTCTTACCAGATGTTAGGCTTACAAAAGGAAATATCATGAGATATATTTTAAACCTGCAAGCTGTGTCACTTTATAAAATTCCCCTTGTTTCTGTTGTGCATGTTTGTCAGCTTTATGTGGATATTCTTCCTGTCATTTTCTACATGAATTTATCTAGAAGGTGGAGAGTATTTCTTCTGTATGTTACATTATGCACTAAAATAGTCTTATAAATAAAATCACCTTTTAAAATAGAAAGGTGTCTTGCATGTTTCCATACAGCAAAAAAAACCTTTAAAAAATCATTATCACTTTTTAAGTTTATTTATTTAAAGAGAGATTGTGTGTGTGTGGGGGGGTGGGGGGTGGGGGGTGTGCATATGAGCAGAAGGGCAGAAAGAGAGGGAGTGAGAATCCCAAGCAGACTCTGTGCTCTCAATGTGGAGCCCACCGTGGGGCTCGATCTCACGAACACTGAGATCATGACCTGAGCCGAAATCAAGAGTTGGACCCTTAACTGACTAAGTCACCCACCCACCCAATTTATCATTGTTTTAGATCTGAGTTTTCAAAATTTGTTTTCCTATAGGGTTTCTTTTTCATGGATATGTATTAAATATTATAAATTAGTTTATGTTCAATATCTTAGTATATTCACAGTAACAGGAAAATAAATTCCAGGAACAACAACAAAAAATATTCGTTACTAAGTTACATGAAAAGAAGCATCAAGAGCTTAACTATTTTGATACTGGTTGCTGCATCTGTAAAATGGGGATTAAAACAGTACCTGTGTGCTAGGGTAACTTGGGACTCAAGGAGATAATACATGTGCGCATAATGGGCCAGGCCAGTGCTTGGCTCTGGTAAATGTTTATTACTATTATCATTTTCATCAACAACCACAGATATTTATGAAAGCCCTATAATCTGATGTCAGATACCATGTTACGAGCATGGCAAGCAAACACTGACTGGTTAGGCACTCTAGAAAGATTTCCCATGATAAAGAATGTTTCTTTTTTCATGATGTTACTGAATGCCAGGAGGAAAGGACTCCAAAGATACCAACACCTCCATGGAACATTAAATTTGGTAGTTCTCCCATTCCCCGAACACCCCAATGCCTGACACATTGAAAAAGTTCAATAGCCAGCTATTAAAAAAGAGACATAGGAACAACACCTGCAGACAAACCAAGAGCCAGCCAGTGTAGGCAAGCACAAGGCTTTCGGGTAGGATTTGGGCCTTTAGTTGAGGATCAAAACTAACTGCCCCACCAACTATCATGGCTGCTCTTGGTTCCAGCCCCTATTTGACTTTCTCCAGAAACTGACACTATCTGAAAACCTCTCATTGGTTGTTTTCTTGTTTAATACCTCCTCCTACTAGAGGTAAACTCTTTGAAACAGGAGTCTCCATGTTCTGTCCACTGCAGCCCTACAGGGTCTGGCACATGCGTCCAGCACTGTAGATGCTGGTCAGGTGACTAAGGGAATATATACAATTGTAAAGTCTAGGGATGACATCCGGGATGATGCTAGGCGACAGTTGTTAACAACTAGTAAGAAAAACTAAATAATACATATATGTTTTGTGTTTCTCCTAAAAATTGCTCTTTCTGAATCACTTTCAACATGATTTTATTAATATTGTATTATTTAGCTACTTAATTGTTATGCTTTGCATATTTTAAACAGGAAAGTAATTATAGTATGGTTCTTATAAGTTTGGATTAACAAATCAAGAAATCAAGTGTCACGATTAATAGAAACTAAGCTAAGCTTAGGTTAGGTTTTAGGCAGATAATGGACACTGCCTGAAGAGAAATTGCAAAGTTAAGGTAACAATGTATATCAGAGAACTACATGAAATGTGGTATCTATTTTATAGAATATTACATTAATAAGTATTTAAAGGATGTCTAAGGGGTGCCTGGGTGGCTCTTTGGCTCAGGTCATGATCTCGTGGTTCATGAGTTTGAGCCCCACAAAGGGCTTTCTACTGTCAGCACAGAGCCTGCTTTGTCCTCCTCTCTCTCTCTCTCTCTCTCTCTCTCAAAATAAATAAACTTAAAAAAATAAATAAAAAGATATCTAAGCTTTGATAACTTTTCCCAATTCTCCTGCACATATTATATTATAACGTAGACCCATTTCTAAGAATCTATTAAAAATTCATGTCAAATGTACATTGATTTTATAATTAAAGCATTATAGCATAAGGACACAACTATCTTCAGAAATGATAAATAAGGGCTACTTTAAAAGCTAATATATATTTGTATGTATTCATTCCACAAAAATTCACTAAATACTTACTAAACACCAATACAGAAATTTTAAGTTCTAGAAGGTTACAAAACTCATCATTCTTGACTTCAATGTGTGTCTTTGTACATAACATAGTTCACAATATCCAAAGTTTAGTTGATTCTTTTTAAATACTTACAGCTTGGGCTTCCTCATTATCAAACATAAGCAGCTCTAGAGTGGAATCCCCTTCCAATGGACGGTCCAAGTCCCATAATTCACCATTGACTTTGGCTACCACTGTGCTTTCAGCCAGTTCCTGACTGGTAAAAGAAGAGTCATGTGAGAGTTAACCTTATCACATGCTGCAATGATTTGTTAAAACAAAAGATTAAAATAATTTTTAGGGCTTTTTTTTGAGTGAATAGAAAGTACAAATGTAAACTAAAAGAACAGGTTTTTCAAATTTTGTAACATTTATTTTAAATAAAAAAATAGTACACATTCACTGTAAAAAAAAAAAAAAAGAAGAACTTGGAAAACAGAAAAAGACAAAGAATAAAACCACCCTGAAATAAATGATCGTAACATTTTGGTACATGTCTTTCTAGTCTTTTTATACATCTACCCCTCCTCCTCCTCCTCTTCCTCCTCCTCCTCTTCCTCCTTCTTCTCTCTCTCTCTCTCTCTCTCTCTCTGTTACACACACACACACACTTACAGTTTTTTGAAAATTGTTGACAAAAATAACACATTAAGAAACCTAGAAAGCACAGAAAAGCAAAGAAAAACATATCACCTTCAATCCCACCACCCAGAAATTACTGTTAACATTTTTCTGTATGTCCTTCCATGTTTTTTTTTAATTTTTTTAATGTTTACTTATTTCTGAGACAGAGAGAGACAGAGCCTGAGTAGGGGAGGGGCAGAGAGAGAGGGAGACACAGAATCTGAAGCAGGCTCCAGGCTCTGAGCTGTCAGCACAGAGCCCGATGTGGGGCTCGAACTCACAAACCATGAGATCATGACCTGAGCTGAAGTTGGACGCAGGTGCCCCTGTTCTTCCACGTTTTTAGGTAAATATATACACCAATATAAAAATCATAATAGTACCATTCTGTATATGTTACTTGGTAATGTACTTTTTAAACTTAGTAAGTCACACATTTTCCTGGATGGTAGACAGACTTGAAAATCATGCTGGTTGATAGCTGCAGCAGAATCAAGAATTGATTAATGGATCCTCCATGGCTGGGCACTTTGGTCATTTCTTGGCAGGAATGTTTTGTTTTGTTTTGCTTTGCCAATGACAAATAACACTGCCGCGAACATTCTTGAACACACATCTTAGTTCCCAATTATTTTTTTCCCAGGAAAAATTGGTCAAGTAAAACTGCTGGGTCAAGGGCAATGCACTTTAATGACCTTGCTGGAATATACTGCCAAATTTTCCTTCCAGGAAAGGCACAAGAATACTTTCTCTGTGTCCTCACAACGTCAGGTACTACTAAACTGTGTCATCTTTACAATATAATGTTTTAACTTGCCTTTCTGTGAGCAACTTGAGCAGCAGTACAGTGCTGTGGTTAAGAGCACCTGCCCTCATGTTAGACCAACCTGGACTTGAACACTGGGCAATTTATTCTAAGCTTCAGTTTCTCATCTGTAAAATGGGAATTTATACAACCTTCCTCATACATTTATTCTAAGGATTAAATAAGGTGTACTCTCATAATACAAACTTAATAAATGTTAGATATTGTTATTAGGTAGAATTTTATTTCATTTTTACTGGCTGTGATGGACTGCTAAGGATTCTTCAAATCCATTCCCTCCTTCTGGTATAGTTTTCCAGGTTCCCCTGGAAGTTTGGAAGCAATGGGTACCAGCAAAAGTGGCCTGTAGCACTTCCGTATCTCAGCCTTAAGGCAGTGGAGAGCCCTCTTCCACCCTCTCCCCGCCTTCTGCGGACTACAGCACGCTGGTGGGGTTCCCTGGACCATGCACACTAGTGTAACATTGTACATAAAGATGGTCCAGCAACCAAACATAAGGAATTCTGGTCCCCAAACGACTTATGGAGAATTGCTGCCCTGTCAAGCTGGACCCCGCACCTCCAGGTTGCTACCTACCTACCTGAGAGAGACTTTGATCATATTTAAGCCACTGAAGCTGTTGCAGCAGCCTAGCTTCTATCTTAACTAATACAAAAAAGTAAAGGGGCACCTGGGTGGCTCGGTCTGTTAAGCATCCGACTTTGGCTCAGGTCATGATCTCACGGTTCGTGAGTTTGAGCCCCTCATCGGGTTCTCTGCTATCAGCATGGAGCCCGCTCCAGAAACTGTACCCCTCTCTCTTTGTGCCCGTACCCCACTTGTGCTCACTAGAGAGCATAAGACAGAGGTCTCTCTCAAAACAAATAAGCTTAAAAATTTTTAAGTTTAATTAAAAAAAAAGTAAGAACTTGGAAGTAACAAAAACAAAACACATGGCACTGGCTTGGCAGATAATCTGATACTTGAAAAATATAAATATTGGTAGATATTTGATAAAATATTTGATACAACCTGCAGGCAAACTCATGTGCTTACAATGCCTGGAGCATATAAAGCAGCAGTAACAAAAAGGCAGAAGGTTGGTAAACACTGGGTAGCTACTGCAGTTTTTGTAAACACCACCAGACCGAGATAGGCTCCAGGGAGGATTGTCCCGTTCACAGGCAGAGATGGAAGGGACAGGCCTCCGCCAAGAGGCTGTGCCTGTGGCCTGTAATTCAAACTGATTAAGAGTCCAGAAATGTGGGGCTGTGCAAGATTGGAAAAACAGTCTATTGTCCCAAACAGCAGGAGGGACTGGCACTTAAAACCCCTCTCAAAAGCCACACATCAAGACAGACAAGAGGGGCCAGGCCAACCACACGGATTAAAGGGTGCTGCCCTCCCACAGCCTGTTGTTTCCTAGGACCTCAGTCCATTAAATTGAGGGAGAGAGAGGAAAGAGTCGAGCACAAAAACCAAGGAACAAAAGCATGAGAAGTCTCCATCTAGAAGAATTCCTTCTTGTGGATTATTTCTCTCGGATTACTCTCGGAGATTACTTCTCTTGGAACTGATTAGAAGCAGACCGACTGGAAGTCTACCACACTGGAGACAACTGTGCTGCCCAGTGACAAGCCCAGCTTACAAACACCTGTGACTGTTGGCTCCTCAGAGGAGCTCTGAGCCTCCCAGTGTGACTAATGAGGATGAGGGACAACTAGGACCTTCCCACAGAGCAAAATCAGGGCCCTTGGAGGACAGTGGACAAGCGGGCTGCTCGCAGAAAACAGGGGGTGGCCAGGTGGGCTGATCCGGCACTACCCGTTGCCAGGCTGTGGGCCTCACAGTCCCTGCCAGCAGGACCTGATGCCTTCTGTACATTGCTGTCTGTGTTATTCCTTCTTTTCCTCCAAACATGCTTCCCTGTGATGGCCTTGTGAGTACCCCACCACTGCGTATACGTGCGGGATGGGCGGCCTTGTCAAGTAGGGTATTTGCTGCCAGAGTGTAAGGAGCCAGCCTGACGGGGGTGTTCTGCAATGCACTTGGACATCCTGTGCTTTCAGCTGATGGGACCCAGAGTTGTCTCACCTGGGGAGGGACTGAGCATGTGGGATGATGAAAAGAGGGTCTCACAGATCTCTGGATGTCACAGGGGCACACTGTGGCAGATGTGGTCCCCTAAACTATGCTTCCTCTCTTCCATGGCGAGAAGGCTTTATAGCTGGACATGCGGCTGGCAGGCAGGAGCTACATTTCCATTCTCTCTTACAGCCAGGGGTGGCCATGTGACTAAATGTGAGCCAATAGGATGTTAAGTGGAAATGAAAGTGCGCCACTGAGGGGTCTGGGCCTCAAAGCATCATTGTTCTTCAGCTGCTCCTCCCCGCCTACCCCCCCCCCCCCCCGCCCCGCAGGAGAGTCCGTGGGTCCATGAACTCAGCTTCCACCTCTCCCCGTGGACAAACCCTGCCTAGGGAATGGCAGGTGACAAGACAGAAGGAACCCAGGTCCACCAAGGACTGCATGGCCCAGAGACGTCCTCCACCAGCCTGGGCTGGTCATCTCTGGACTGTCAAGTGAGAGAATGTGATGTCTACCTCATTTAAGCCATGGTCATCGGGAGTCTCTTGCCACAGCAGTTTAGCCTAACTCAGGGGTGCGCAAACCTGGACTTCATCAGAGACTCCTGGAGGGGCTCATAAACATACAGATTGCTAGTTAATTCAAGAGGCATGGAGCAGGGCCCCAAGAATTTGCTCTTCTAAGTTCCCAGATGGTGCTAGTGCTGGTGATTAGGGGACCATATTCTGAAAAGAATTCTTTCACCAACTACTATGAACTGTCTTTTGCCCATTTCTTTCTACTAGGTATTTTCTTAGGATAAATGGCTATGAATAGAATTACTGGGTCCAAGGGTTAGGGTTTGCACGTTTTTAAAGGCTTTAAAAGTCTGAGAGACTGGACCTATTTATCTGCCCTACACCAGAGTCACTTCCCCAAGACTGTATCAGTATTAACAGCTATTCATAAATATTGGACAAATCAGTAACACATAATAATTCTGTTTACATTTCTCAGATAATCTATTCCTCTGTTGAAGTTTTCTTCTTTTTCCTATTAATTTGAAAAATACTTCGAGAACAATCATTTGTTCTATATAGTACATTTTTTTCACATCTGTCATTTTCTGTTTTATGTGTCATTTTTACACATAGCCATTTTTCTTGTTTTATTTTTTGTGCAGTTTGAATCTTTCCATCTTTTCCTTAATGATTTCACTTTACATGTTATGCTTAGAAAGGCATACACTTGCTCAGAGCAGGAACAGTCATCTATGCAATCAACTCTCAGTTAACCAAGACAACAGGCAGTATAATTTAATAAAGCTATTAGTTTCTCATTTATTTTATATCCAGACACCTCACTGAACCCTTACGTATTCAGATAGTTTTTCAGTTAATACTAATCTCTAATTCACTTTTTTAGAGTTCCCTCCTTGTTTAACTGTTCTTTTTCTAACTGCCTGAGTTGAACTCATAGTCTGTTTCTTTCTATTCTTATCAGAAAAACCTTCAACACTATAAATCACTACTTTAGATATATTCCACAGATTTCTGTGGAATGATCACTACTTTAGATATACTCCACAGATTTCTGATATATATTTTTTCCTCATTAGAAGTACTTTCTAAAATTCTGTGCTTGTTTTTAGTTTGTTTCACGGGAGTTATTTTGAAGAGGTTTTTTTTTTTCTTTCTAATTTTCAAGTTTTATTCTGTTTTGCCTTGTCATTTAATGTTTACTGAGTTCATAACTGATTTCATTTTACTCATTGAATGTGAATGGTATGTTTCTGCATTTTTTTATTAAGGTTCTGAGGAACCAAAAACATGACCACAGGTCTGAGAGATCTCTGTCTATAGACCACAGCGACTGGTGAGCAACCACTAAGTCTACCTTACAGTGTTACTATTCAGACACATGATCTTTTCAGAACTGAGAAAGGCAGGTTAAAAGTATACCATTCCTGAGTGTCTATAATTTTCTATTTCTGATTTGATGCTACATTATGTAACTCAAAAAGGTTCATGACGAATAGTTATTACAGATTATACTGTTTGTCTACTTTGGAAATAAGTCCCAGTATCCCATGTGATGATTTTGGCCCTGAAATTCTGAAGTCTGATAGTAATATTATGATCACTGCTTTCTTCTTACCAGGTTTGCCTGACACAAGCTTTGCTTAATCTTTTAGTTTGGGATAACTTTATTTTGGGCACTCTTGCAACCCCTCTATCATGAAACTTGATTGTAGGGGTTGTAAACTGGTACCCTGCAGAAATGCATATTATTAAGGTTACAACAAAGAACATCTTCTATAATCAAGTAACTTTGTTTCCCAAGTTTGAGCTGGTTTCTTCAGTGTAGGACTTCTCAGTCTCCAATATGTTAACATGAAAACTGACTCTCCATGAAGAAACATAAACTTATTTTGCCTCAAAGCCCATTTTCCCAGCACATCTATTCATGGAGAGCCTGAAAAACATGAGAACAGGTTGGGAGGGGGCTGCAGAGTACAGGATATGATAGGATGGGAAAAAAAAAAAAAAAACACACACACACACAATCTTAACCATAGTTTTCAAAGGAAACCTGAGTACTTCAATTGTTGAAAAAACTTGCTTTTTATATAGCAAGTTTATTTACATGGCAGTTTTGAGCTTTAGCTTCCATGGAATTATATTTAATGCTAGGAATTAACATTGGTCAAAATAACATAACTTCACTAATGTATCTAATTTCTAGGACAAAGTACTTATTCCAGGGTTTATACATACACCCTCACATACATCTTCAATCTGTATATAAGTCATTTTGTACATTTCTGGAGGCACTTTAATTTTCAGAGTATTTTACATATGCAGTATTTCAGTTAATTTTAACAACCTCATTAGGTAAATGGGAAAAGTATCATTTCCACAGATGTAAGGAAACAGGCTTGGAAAGATCTGCCCCACTTAGTTTGAAGAGCCACCCATGGTTATTTACTGGTGAGACAATAACTTGACTTGAAGTCAAGTCCAGCAAAAGATCTGTAAAATCTCATGGAAAAATCTTGATGACCAGCGTCAATGTAATGGGACCTGTCAAGGATTAAACGTTTTTCTCTACTGTATATTTTTATCAGAACTTTAAAATGTGGACATTTTAAAGAGGAAGAGGTCTTATTCTGATATTCAATTACTTATTTAAATGCCCTCTTTAGAAACCAGAGGGAAATAACTAATGACATTTAATTTATTCAACTGAGTGGGGTGCCTGGGTGGCTCATTTGGTTGAGTGTCCGACTTCAGCTCAGGTCATGAACTTGTGGTTCACGAGTTCAGGCCCCGCATCTGGCTCTGTGCTGACAGCTCAGAGCCTGGAGCCTCCTTAGGATTCTGTGTCTCCCCTGCCCCTCCCCTGCTCGCTCACGCTCTCTCTCTCTCTCTCTCTCAAAAAAAAAAAAAAAATTAATTTATTCAACTGAGTAAGAAAAAAAACACTTTTCACAGCCCCTGAGAACACAGTGTTACCAAGCGCTGGCACAATACTGAATAAAGAATATCTTCTCCAAATTATGGTTTACCTAATTTCAGCAGCTACTTGATAAGGTGTTGTTTTCCAAACTTCCCCTTCCACTGTTTTCCCATCAGCCACTCTCACTGTGATCACATTGCTTGTATTCCCCTTTCTGTCATTAATGGCAAATAAGAGCTGATGGTCTCTCTTCAATATTTCAAAAAGCTTCAACCTTTCCTTTATGAAATTTGGTTGATTTTTCACCTGAAAGTCATCAGAATACAAGAAAGTGAACATACACAGCCCACTTTGTTCTAACTGTTCAACCTCCAGTAAGTCTCACCCCATACTCTGCACACCACAGGTCATTTCCAAGTCTCCTTCCAGTCACTTCTTTCCTCCTTCTTAGCTCTCAGGGTCCAGCTCAGAGCCCACCTTTTCTAACTAGCATGTCTCCCTACACTACATGTTTAACACCTGTGTGTGCACAGTCCCCTGATTCAGCACCTATTTATACACCACACCCCTTTGTTCTCTAGTCCTTCCTGTTTGTCTGATCTCAACCAGACTGACCCCTCTGAGGCCAGGTATTCCTCCTTAGCTCCTGCCAAGTATTTATGCTGGAAACATGCTATTTTGATGATTTATACAGTAGCTAATTTCTTTAACACAAAAGAACAGCTGGGCTATCTCAACTTAGACAAAACAGCACTTGAATACAGCTGACTGTCTAGCTCATCTCGAAGTTAAGACAACTTGCATCTAAAGCTAGCAAGGTTTTAAATATACTACTGTGGCCCAAATTAGCAATTATGTTTTAATTAAAGATCTTGGGCAATTAACTGTACAAGCATATTTAAATTACAAGTCGTATTTTACATTATTTCCATAGCAACAGCTTACCTCACTCTCAGGCCCACCTTCCTCCTCCTTCATTTTAGTGCTCTTTTCTTGGCTTTGACTAGAAGGAGGCTGAGAAATAAAGGTGAATTATAAATAACTCACAGCAATGACAGGAAAGAGCGACGCATTTGGAATGTGCAGAAGAGAGGCACATGCCAGCAGTCAGCAAGTGTCCCATGTTGCAGGCTGGGCTTCCCTGACCACCACCTACAACTCTCAGCGGGCAAATCATTTTCTGGGGTTCCATCCTTCCTGTCTGTGCATTTTCACACACTCTTGCTAAGTACACTTAATATGTTTGGCTCTTGAAAGTTTCACCCCTAAACTTTCAACAGATAATGTCGCTGTAAAATGGTTGTGTAGCTGCCGCCAGACTTTAAATGCACTATTTTAGGAAGATGTTGCCAGTGCACCACAGTTACCCTTGGTGAATAACTCAAGAACACCCCTGAGAACAGTCTGAGAAAGCTTTCAACACAACACTTCAACTTAGGTGGCACGAAGATAATTTGTCCTTCACCGAAACAAAATATTAAAATATTGTTAAATAATAACGTTAAATATACAGACCGTACCAAGAGAACAACAAAACCACCTGTCGTCAATAGCTCAGAACCAGCCATTCATTAGAGGGAATGGAAGAGTTTATATATGTAACTGTTGGTCTTCCTGCTCAAGGAAAGAACAGAGAGTTTTAACCGCTCCAGCATTTTTTTTTTTTTTCAAACAAAGGAAAATGCTATTTCTGCTACTGAAGAAAATGTGTGACAATTTACTGGAAGAACTGCGAAATCACACCATTAAGTCAGTCTGGCGACTGCTGGAAATCCGGGGCTCCAAAGGGTATCCAGGCTACTCACTGGTTCCCAGGCCTTAGCAGGTGCACAGAGCAGCGCTCCGCGAGGGGCGGGCCCTGCAGCGCGCAGGGAACGCACCCGTCCTTCCTGCGGGACCACCGCTACCCGCACACCGTCGCTACCCGCACACCGTCGCAGCCCGCGGCACCGCCCTCCCGGGGCTCTAGGCGGCACCCGCCCGCCTTCCCCGCAGCGAGCCCTGTCGCCCCGTTACCTGCGCGCCAGCAGCCGCGCGCCCGGCCTCCTCCTGCGCCGCCGCCGCCCGCGCCGCGCTCTCCAGCTTTGCCTGCTGGCTCAGCTCCTCGGCGAGGCACAGCCGCAGGCGGGACAGGCGGTGGCGCAGGTCGCGGTTCTCGGCCCGGAGCTGCGCCACCTCCCGCGTCAGGCACGGCCCCTCGACCGGGCAGCGGTCGGGAGCGTTCAGCTGCTCGTCCCTCAGGCGCTGGACCTCCGCCCACAGCCAGCGGATGTCCTCCTCCTGCCGCTCCAGGCGTGAAGCCACGGCCTCGGCCGCCAGGGCCTCGGCCGCCATGGCAGCCGGCTCTGCACCGCACCGACGCCGCTCCGTGTGCAGCCTCTACGGCCAAGGGGGTAGCAATACCCCAGACCGGCAGAGCGAGACAGCGGCCGTTTTATATATAAGCTGAGGGAGCGCGGCGACGGGGAGAGGCGGGCTGACAGGGAGAGGCGGGGCGGGGCTCTCTGCGGGTCGTGGGGTGGGACTGTAGGAGCTACGACGAGGCGGGGCGACAGGGAGGGGAAGGACTATCGGGGGGCGGGGTTACGGTGAGGGGCGGGGCGACGTAGAGGGGCGGGCCTATCTGCAAGCAGGGACAACAGGAGGTGCGAGGAGGCGGGGCGACAGGTGGGGAGGGCCGACGAGGGGGGGAGTGGCGGCAGAAGGGGCGGGGCGGGGCTCTCTTCAGGGCTGGGACTGTAGGAGCTGTGGGTAGGCGGGGCGACTGCAGGGGTGGAGTTGAGGCCGGGCACACTGCTGGGGTGGGGACACACGCGGTGGTTTAGGGCCTGGAGAGCGGCGTGGGGACTGAATAGGGTCACAGTGCTTTCATAGCTAGCCACATATCACCATGCATTGGTTGAAACGCAAGTTATCCAAAATCTTGGGAAGGCTAATATCTCACTTCTCAGCATGGCTCTGTCTTTACTCTGGAATTCTGCCGGTCACTATTCTTCCAACTTGCATCTAGGTTCTGAATAGTGGCCATTGGGTTTCAAGCCAAGGCTGACCAAGTGCAGAGGCTGCTGGGCACAGAAGATCTCTAAGAAAAGGCGGCTAGCAATTGTTAGCTTCTCGCTGGAGACCAGGGCAAATGCCACAGACACTCTGTATACCCCGTGACTGTGAGCATGAACCTTAGTATAACTGGAACACAAATTGATTTTTTTTTTTAAGTACGCTTCACCCCCAGCACGGAGCCCTACTCAGGGCTTGAACTCACGACCCTGAGATCAAGACCTGAGCTGAGATCAAGAGTTGGAGCTTAACTGACTGAACCACCCAGCTGCCCCATGACACAAATTGATTTTTATTAACATTCTTAGGACTTAGAATGTGTCATACACTATTCCATGCTCTTTACAAATATTAACTCCTCTAGTACTCATAACAAAAAACACTACTGTTATGTCTGGTAAATTGATGGATAAACCGAAGCCACAGAAAGGCTAAGTGACTTGACCAAGGTCACACAGCCACCGCATTACAGAGCTGAGATTCAAACTCAGACAATTTGATGCCAGTGTCTATGGGCCTAACACTGTGGTGCCTTTCAGTGTTGGTAAACATATGACCATTTCATATGAGATACAGATAATAAATGCCATTAGAATTCCAAAATAGGAGAGCTTAGTTGGGCTGATGAAGTTAAGACAGAGAGTAATTGCTCTGGAAAATAAAGGTTGGCAGTTATTAGAAAGGTTGAGAGGTGAATGAATGCCACTCTGGGAGCAGATTCAGCATTCCAGAGGCTGGGATGGAGCAACTAATGGGGATAAGCTAACTGGAATCACAAACAGCTCCCAGGAGGAAGTTTCATAAAGTATGGCACTAAAACCACTGTATCTTTTTATTCTCTTCCCTGGTAGGCTTCTGGACACAATTACACAGACTCGCTGCCTGTACATTTTTTTGGCCACTTCTGAACCAGCTGCCATCTGGTTTCTGATCCTTCCATCCTGCCATGACTTATGTATTGTCAAATGCATAGAAGCCTGGCATGGGGAGCCTGGCTTAGAACCCCTCTAGCCCCAAAAAAGTTTTCTCAGGCTCCTTTGTAATTTTTCTCTCTTGGGCCTCCATCCCCAATCTTAGGCAACCACTGATCTTCTTTCTGTCACTACAAATCAGTTTGCATTTTCTAGAGTTTTCTATAATGGAATCATATGCTATGTACTCTTTTTTTTTTTTTTTTTTTGCTTCTTTCATTCAGCATAATTTTAAGATTTACCCATGTTTTGGGGGTGTATATATTGTTCATTCCCTCCCCCCCATTCCCAGTAGTATTTCATTGTATGCCTATACCACAATTTGTTTTTCCATTTATCTGTTTTTGGACATTTGGGTTGTTTCCAGGGTTGGACTAGGATCTACCTGATGGTGAGCTTATTTGGTTTCTGTGGTTGTTTCCAGTTTCAGAAAGCAGAGTTTAAACAGACATACTCAGCAACCGGCAGAATTTCCACAGTGGTTCCCTGACCCATGGGGTTAAAGCTATTCTAGTAGGAAAGACCAAGTGGAAGCCACTAGAACTTTCTCAATCTTAGAAAATAGTAAACCAAAAGCAATACCACAGTCCGGGGGGAATTGCAGAGAGTACTGCCACGCTTAATGTCTTGAAAGATGCAGCATTGTGATTCTCACCAGACGTCCATTTACCTTACCTTATTTGGCCTGTGTAGCGAACAAATGGATGTTGAAGAATTGCAGTAGATTTGTCATAAATCTAATTAGACAGTGGCTCTAGTTGCAGCTGCTCTTCCAGAGATGCTATCATTGGTGGAGTAAATCAGCATAATCTCTGGCACCTCATATGTAGCTATTGATCTGGCTAATGCTTTTACTTTATACCTATTAGTTAAAGGCCATCAAAAGCAGTTTTCATTCAGTTGGCAAGACTAGCAATACATTCCATAGTTCCGCCCCAGGACTCTCTAGCTTCACATCATAATCTAGTCCACAAGGATTTTTGATTGCTCCTGCATTTCAAAGGCATCATGCTGATATCCTATCTTTCATAATATCCTGCTGATTCTACCTGGTGAGTGGGAAATACCAAACACAGTTGACTTCTGAGCAATGTGGGGGTTAGGGGCACCTATGCCCTGTATAGTGAAAAACCTGCATATAATTTTTGACTCCCCAAAAGCTTAACTATGAATAACAGAAGACTTGAAGTTGACCAGAAGCCTTACCAACAACATAAAGTCAATTAACTGTATGTTATATGTATTATATGCTATTCTTACAATAAAGTAAGCTAGAAAAAAAGAAAGTGCTATTAAGATAATCATAAGGAAGAGAAAATACACTTAAAGTACTATATTGTAGTTATAAAAAAATCTGCATATAAGAGGACCCATGCATTTCAAACCTGTGTTGTTCAAGGATCGCCTATACTAGAGTCACCTTGGGAGGACACTTGAAAGCTATAGGGAGGCAAATAAATCCCAAAATTAAAATTTGCAGGAGATTGCCATTCAGTGAAATTTTTAGGGGTCCAGTAGGTCAGGGCACCTAGAGATGTCAACTCTAGGATGAAGAAAAGTTGTTGAATCTTAGCATTTTCTTGTTAAGAGACATAATGCTTACTGGGCCTTTTTGAATTTTGGAGACAATGTACATCTCATTTGAGCATGTATGTTACTCTCACCCAATTACTTTATAACTCAAAAGACTGCAGTTTTGAGTAGGAGTGAGGAGATTCTAAATCAGGTCAAGCTGCTATGCAAACTACTTTTACCCATGGACCACAATGATTCAACATTTGATGGTGATTGAAATGTCCATTGGAGGTAAGGGAAGTATAGGTAACCTTTGACAGAACTTAAAAGGGAATCACAGCATAGTCCTTTAGAGAAAAAACAAAAACATGTCATTCTTTGTTTTTGAGAAGCAGCTTAAGTTTTGCTTCTGGACCACAATAGAGACTGATCTCTTAGTCCTGGGCAATCAAGATACCAAGCTACCTAAGTTGTCCATCATGAACTGGGTGTTGTCTGACCCAGCAAACCCTAAGTTTAGGCATGTATAGAAGCACTGTGTCATCAAATAAAGAGGTATGTCTAAGATCTTAGACTCTTCTGTATTTAGGGTTGCAATAAAATACATGATACACAGTTAAATTTGAATTTCAGATAAACCATAAATAATTGGGGGTATATGGATTCCCCATGCAATATTTTGAACATATTTATACTAAAAAATTATTCAAGCCAAAGAATTAAAGTTGAGACAAAGGACACTTTATAATATAAGAAATGTCACATTCTGCAATGACAATATAGCAATTATAAATATCTATGAGCCAAACTACACAGCACTCACCTATATAAAATACAAACTTCAGGAAATGCAAGGAGAAAGAGATCAAACACACTAATAATAGGAAAATTTATCACACTACTCTATTCAAGATAGGTCAAGTATACACACACAAGTGTAAGAATTTTTACTTTTATTTATTTTTTTAAGAGAGAGAGTGTCTGTGTGTGCACGCACACACAAGTGGGGGATGGGCAGAGAGAAGGAGAGACAGAATCCCAAGCAGGCCCCATGCCATTAGGGCAGAGCCTGATGTGGGGCTCGAACTCACAAAATGCAAGATCATGACCTGAGCCAAGATCAAGAGTCAGATGCTAACCCAACTGTGCCACCCAGGTGCCCCTGAAAGGATCTCTATTTTTTTTTTAGTTTTCTTTTTTATTTTTAAAAATTTACATCCAAATTAGTTAGCATATAGTGAAACAATGATTTCAGGAGTAGATTCCTTAATGCCCCTTACCCATTTAGCCCATCCCCCCTCCCACAACCCCTCCAGCAACCCTCAGTTTGTTCTCCATATTTATGAGTTTCTTTTGTTTTGTCCCCCTCCCTGTTTTTATATTATTTTTGTTTCCCTTCCCTTATGTTCATCTGTTTTGTTTCTTAAAGTCCTCATATGAGTGAAGTCATATGATTTTTGTCTTTCTCTGACTGACTAATTTCACTTAGCATAATACCCTCCAGTTCCATCCATGTAGTGCAAATGGCAAGATTTCATTCTTTTTGACTGCTGAGTAATACTCCATTGTATACATATACCACATCTTCTTTATCCATTCATCCATCGATGGACATTTGGGCTCTTTCCATATTTTGGCTATTGTTGATAGTGCTGCTATAAACATGGTGGTGCATGTGTCCCTTTGAATCAGCACACCTGTATCCCTAGTGGATAAATGCCTAGTAGTTTATAAATAGTTTATAAATATCCCTAGTGGATAAATGCCCAGCCAATTGCTGGGTTGTAGGGCAATTCTATTTTTAGTTTTTTGAGGAACCTACATACTGTTTTCCAGAGTGGCTACACCAGCTTGCATTGCCACCAACAATGCAAAAGAGATCCTCTTTCTCTGCATCCGTGCCAACATCTGTTGTTGCCTGAGTTGTTAATGTTAGCCGTTCTGACAGGTGTAAGGTGGTATCTCATTGTGGTTTTGATTTGTATTTCCCTGATGATGAGTGATGTTGAGCATTTTTTCATGTGTCAGTGGCCATCTGGATGTCTTCTTTGAAGAAATGTCTATTTATGTCTTTTGCCCACTTCTTCACTGGATTATTTGTTTTTTGGGTGTTGAGTCTGATAAGTTCTTTATAGATTTTGGATACTAACCCTTTATCTGATATGTCATTTGCAAATATCTTTTCCCATTCCATCAGTTGCCTTTTAGTTTTGCTGATTGTTTCCTTTGCTGTGCAGAAGCTTTTTATTTTGATGAGGTCCCAGTAGTTCATTTTTGCTTTTGTTTCCCTTGTCTCCGGAGATGTGTTGAGTAAGAAATTACTGTGGGCAAGATCAAAGAGATTTTTACCTGCTTTCTCCTGGAGGATTTTGATAGCTTCCCGTCTTACATTGAGGTCTTTCATCCACTTCGAGTTTATTGTTGTGTATGGTGTAAGAAAGTGGTCCAGGTTCATTCTTCTGCATGTCGCTGTCCAGTTTTCCCAGCACCACTTGCTGAAGAGACTGTCTTTATTCCATTGGATATTCTTTCCTGCTTTGTCAAAGATTAGTTGCCCATATGTTTGTGGGTCCATTTCTGGGTTCTCTATTCTATTTCATTGATCTGAGTGTCTGTTCTTGTGCCACTACCATACTGTCTTGATGATAACAGCTTTGTAGTATAGCTGGAAGTCTGGGATTGTGATGCCTCCTGCTTTGGTTTTCTTTTTCACGATTTCTTTGGCTATTCGGGGTCTTTTCTGGTTCCACACAAATTTTAGGATTATTTGTTCTAGCTCTGTGAAGAATGCTGGTGTTACTTTAATAGGGATTACATTGGGGCGCCTGGGTGGCTCAGTCAGTTAAGCGTCCGACTTCGGCTCAGGTCATGATCTCGTGGTCCGTGAGTTCGAGCCCCGCATCGGGCTCTGTGCTGACTGCTCAGAGCCTGGAGCCTGTTTCGGATTCTGTGTCTCCCTCTCTCTCTGACCCTTCCCTGTTCATGCTCTGTCTCTCTCTGTCTCAAAAATAAATAAATGTTAAAAAAAAATTTAATAGGGATTACATTGAATATGTAGATTGATTTGGGTTGTATCGACATTTTAACAACATTTGTTCTTCCTATCCAGAAGCATGGAATCTTTTTCCATTTTTTGCATCTTCTTCAATTTCTTTCATAAGCTTTCTATAGTTTTCAGTGTATAGATTTTTCACCTCTTTGGTTAGATTTATTCCTAGGTATTTTATGGGTTTGGTGCAACTATAAATGGGATTGATTCCTTGATTCCTCCTTCTGTTGCTTCATCGTTGGTGTATAGAAATGCAACCGATTTCTGTGCATTGATTTTATATCCTGCAACTTTGCCGAATTCATGACTCAGTTCTAGCAAATTTTTGGTGGAATCTTTTGGGTTTTCCATATAGAGTATCATGTCACCTGTGAAGAGTGAAAGTTTGACCTCCTCCTGGCCAATTTGGATGCCTTTTATTTCTTTGTGTTGTCTGATTGCAGAAGCTAAGACTTCCACTACTATGTTGAATAACAGTGGCGAGAGTGGACATCCCTGTCTTTTTCCTGACCTTAGGGGGAAAGCTCTCAGTTTTTCCCCATTGAGGATGATATTAATGTTGGGTCGCTCCTCTATGGCTTTTATCATCTCGAGGTATGCTCCTTCTATCCCTACTTTCTTGAGGGTTTTTATCAAGAAAGGAGTCTGTATTTTGTCAAATGCTTTCTCTGCATCTGTTGAGAGGATCATATGGTTCTTGTCCTTTCTTTTATTGATGTGATAAATCACGTTAATTGTTTTGCGGATATTTAACCAGCCCTGCATCCCAGGTATAAATCCCACTTGGTCGTGGTGAATAATTTTTTTAATGTATTGTTGGATACAGTTGGCTAATACCTTGTTGAGGATTTGCATCCATGTTCATCAGGGAAATTTGTCTATATTTCTCCTTTTTAGTGGGGTCTCTGTCTGGTTTTGGAAGCAGAGTAATGCTGGCTTCATAGAAAGAGTTTGGAAGTTTTCCTTCCATTTCTATATTTTGGAACAGTTTCAAGAGAATAGGTGTTAACTCTTCCATAAATGTTCGGTTGAATTCACCTGGAAAGCCATCTGTCCCTGGACTCTTGTTTTTTGGCAGATTTTTGATTACTACTTTGATTTCCTTACTGGTTATGGGTTGTTCAAATTTTCTATTTCTTCATGTTTCAGTTTTGGTAGTGTATATGTTTCTAGGAATTTGTCCATTTCTTCCAGATTGCCCATTTTGTTGGCATATAATTACTCATAATATTCTCTTATTGTTTTTATTTCTGTTGTATTGGTTGTGATTTCTCCTCTTTCATTCTTGATTTTATTTATTTGGTCCCTTTCCTTTTTCTTTTTGATCAAACTGGCTAGTAGTTTACCAATTTTGTTAATTCTTCCAAAGAACCAGCTTCTGGTTTCGTTGATCTGTTCTACTGTTTTTTTGGTTTCAATAGCATTAATTTCTGCTCTAATCTTTATTATTTCCTGTCTTCTGCTGGTTTGGGGTTTTATTTGCTGTTCTTTTTCCAGCTCTTTAAGGCATAAGGTTAGGTTGTGTATCTGAGATCTTTCTTCCTTCTTTAGGAAGGCCTGGATTGCTATATACTTTCCTCTTATGACCGCCTTTGCTGCGTCCCAGAGGTTTTGGGTTGTGATACTATTATTTTCATTGACTTCCATATACTTTTTAATTTCTTCTTTAACTGCTTGGTTAGCCCATTCATTCTTTAGTAGGATGTTCTTCAGTCTCCAAGTATAAGTTACCTTTCCAAATTTTTTCTTGTGGTTGATTTTGAGTTTCATAGCATTGTGATCTGAAAATATGCACAGTATGATCTCGATCTTTTTGTACTTACTTAGGACTGATTTGTGTCCCAGTATATGGCCTATTCTGGAGAACGTTCCATGTACACTAGAGAAGAATGTACATTCTGCTGCTTTAGGATGAAACGTTCTGAATATATCTGTTAAGTCCATCTGGTCCAGTGTGTCATTCAAAACCATTGTTTACTTGTTGATTTTTTGATTAGATGATATGTCCATTTTTTGTGAGTGGGGTGTTGAAGTCTCCTACTATTATGGTATTTCTATCAATGAGTTTCTTTATGTTTGTGATTAATTGATTTATATATTTGGGTGCCTTCACATTTGGTGCATAAATGCTTACAATTGTTAGGTCTTCTTGGTCTATAGACCCCTTGATTATGATATAATGCCCTTCTGCATCTCTTGATACAGTCTTTATTTTAAAGTCTAGATTGTCTGATATAAGTATGGCTACTCCGGCTTTCTTTTGTTGACCATTAGCATGATAGATGGTTCTCCATCCCCTTATTTTCAATCTGTAGGTGTCTTTAGGTCTAAAGTGTGTCTCTTGTAAACAGCATATAGATGGATCTTGTTTTCTTATCCATTCTGTTACCCTATGTCTTTTGATTGGAGCATTGAGTCCATTGACGTTTAGAGTGAGTACTGAAAGATATGAATTTATTGCCATTATGATGCTTGTAGAGTTAGAGTTTCTGGTGGTGTTCTCTGGTCTTTTCTAATCTTTTGTTGCTTTTGGTATATATATGTATATATATGTATATATATATATATATATACATATATATACATATATATTCATCTTTTCTCCCCTCAGAAAGTCCCCCTTAAAATTTCTTGCAGGGCTGGTTTAGTGATCACAAACTCCTTTAATTTTTGTTTGTCTGGGAAACTTTTTATGTCTCCTTCTATTTTGAATGACAGCCTTGCTGGATAAAGAA
The DNA here is from genome assembly GCF_018350195.1 of Panthera tigris. Lineage (NCBI taxonomy): Eukaryota > Metazoa > Chordata > Mammalia > Carnivora > Felidae > Panthera > Panthera tigris. Next base: position 19,994,889 of record NC_056665.1, read on the forward strand.
TTCTTGGATGCATATTTTTCTGATTCAGCACACTCCTTTCTGGCCTGCCAAGTTTCTGTGGATAGGTCTACTGCAAACATGATCTGTCTTCCCTTGTATGTTAGGGACTTTGAAAGGATCTCTATCAAACAAGTCTTTAGTAAAAGAAGAAGAACAAAAGAAATCACAGAATTTCTTTAAAATAATGATAATGAAAGTACTCCCACATAAAAATCTAGGGGATACATTGAAAGCTGTGATCAGAGGAAAATTCATAACCCTAATACCTGTATTGATAAAAACAAAACAATGGAAAGAAATAAATTAAATTCTCAATTCAAGTCCTAGAAAAATAACAACAAAACTAAAAGAAAGAACATTAAAAGAATAAAGAAAAAAGAAGAAATTCATGAGATAGAGAACAAAAAACATTTTGTTCAGATTAGTACACCAAAATCCCGACTCTGAAAAATAAACAAAATGGACAAAACAATGACTTCTGCAGTCAGCAGGGGGAAAAGAAAGCACAAACATGCTAGATAAGAAAGGATCTGGAGGAGATAACTATTGATATATAAGAAATGTAAAATTATAAGAGACTGCTTTCTATACCTCTACAAATAAACTTGCAAAACAAGGAAATGGACAGTTTCTTAAGCAAATAAAGTTTATCCCAGCAGAAATTGAAATCTTAAACATACCAATTTCCATAGAAGTAAAGTTATATCAAAGAACTACCCTACAAAAGGCACCAGGCCCAGATGATTTCACAGGGGAATTCAATCAAACCATTAGAGATCAGAGAGTCTCAATGCTAATAAACTGTTGCAGAGCACAGAAAATAAAGAAAAGTATTTAAACTGTTTTTTATGAAACAAGTATAACGTATAAACCTGATAAAGCTAGCACTGAAAAAGAAAATTCATCAACATCACTTATGAATATTGATGCCAAAGTCTTAAATACAATGTCAGTGAAAATGAACAGGATTTCATCCTATATAAAGAAAAGTGTATGTCATGATCAAGTAGGGTTTATACCAGGAATACAACAATGATTTGATATTGGAAAATATGTTAATATAATTCATCATATTAGCCTAAAAAGAAAGACCATAAAATCACTCCATAGATGCTGGAAAGGCTTTTGAAAGAATGCAGCACCCATTTCTAATAAAACCTCTCAAAAAATCAGAAATAAGTGTATATTTTTTAATGAATATATATACTTCAATCATAAAACCACAGTTTTACTTAAGCTCTTACTTAATGGGGATACTCAGAGGTATTTGACCCAAAGTCACACACCAGGTAAGAATGCCCACTCACTCCACTATCATTGAATATTGCCGTGGAGGTACGAGTAAATGGGATAGAAGAATAAGGGAGAAATAAAATAAATTATCTCTATTTCAAGATGACATAGGAGTATACCTTGAATATTCAACATAATCCATGTAAAACCAACAAAAAATTTTTTAAAACTCATCAAGATAAAGGGATATAAAACTAATGTGTAAAAATCAATAGTATTCACATGCATAGGTAATAACCAGTGAGAAGGTACAATGAATAGAAGAATTCTATTTACAGTAAGAGCAATAAAGATAAATATTAGAAATAAGGCACCAAGGAGTACAGGCACATCTCAGATGTTGCGGGTTCAGTTCCAGACCACTCCAGTGTACAGAATTTTCCAACAAAGCAAGTCAAATTAATTTTTTGGCTTCCCAGACCATATAATACTTATGTTTACACTATACTGTAGTCTATTAAGTGTGCAATAGCATTATGCCTAATAAAAAACAATGTACACATCTTAATTTAAAAATACTTTATTACTGGGGCGCCTGAGTGGTTCAGTCAGTTGAGTGTCTGACTCCTGATTTCTGCTCAGATCATGATCCCAGGGTCGTGGGATCATGTCCTGCATTGGGCTCCGTGCCGACCTGCTTGAGATTCTCTCTCCCTCTCTCTCTGCCCCTCCCCTCCACTTGTTCTCTCTCTCTCTCTCTACAGATAGATAGATATAGATGATATAGATAGATATAGATATATATATATATAGATATAGATATAGATATAGATATAGATATAGATATATAGATACGGATATGGATATGGATATAGATATAGATACTTCATTGGTAAAAAATGCTAACCATCATCTGAACTTTCAATGAGTCATAATCTTTTTGCTGGTGGTGGGTCTTGCCTTAATATTGATGGATGATGGCTGATTAGGGTGGTGGTTGCTGAAGGTTAGGGTGGCCATGACAGTTTCTTAAAATAAGACAATAATGAAGTTTGTTGCTTCAATTAACACTTCTTGTCACTTGAACACTTTTAGAGACCACTATAAAATTACTATTTGGCATAATTTCAATATTGTTGTGTCTCAGGGAACAGGGAGGCCCAAGGAGAGGGAGAGCCAGTTGGTGGAATAGTCAGAATACATACAACATTTATCAATCAAGTTTGCCGTCTTATATGGCTGCAGTTCGTGGTGCCCTGAAACAATTACAATAGTAACATTGAAGATCACTGATCACAGATCAGCATAACAAATGTTATAATAATGAAAAAATCTGGTAATACTGCAAGGATTACCAAAATGTGGCACAGAGGCATGAAGTAAGAAATGCCAGTGGTGGGGCAACTGTGTGGCTCAGTTGGTTAAGCGTCTGACTTTAGCTCAGGTCATGATCTCACGGTTCATGAGTTCTAGCCCCACGTCGGGCTCTGTGCTGACAGCTCAGAGCCTGGAGCCTACTTCAGAATCTGTGTCTCCCTCTCTCTCTGTCCCTCCCCTGCTCGCACTCTCTCTCTCCCTCTCTCTCTCTCAAAAAAATAAACATTAAAAAAAATTTTTAAAGAAATGCCATTGGAAAAATGATGCTGATAGACTTGTTCACCAGAGTTGCCACGAACCTTCAATTTGTAAAAAGTTTCATATTTGCAAAGCAAAATAAAGCAAATTGCAATAAACAAGGTATGCCTGTACTCAAAACTTATATGAAGAAAACCCTAAAACACTTCCGAAAGTCGTCAAAAGTAGATCTGAACTAATGGAAAAACATCTTCGTTTTTGGGTGGGCTATCTCAACATCCGTACAGGTCAGCCCATCCTATGTTTATTTATTAAATTTAATGTGATCCCAATAAAAAGTCCAGTGACCATTTTTAGGAAACTAGAAAAGCCAATCGAAACATCCACCTGAAAAAATAAACACAGAAGAATATCTAGGAAAACAATGAAGAGGCAGAGGAGAGACTAGCTGTACTAGATATTGAGTCTCTAATGCTCTATGCTCTAAAGTCTCTATGGTACAAAGTCTCTAAAATGAAGAATATAGAGCTGGTGCAGGAATAGACAGATATATCTACAGAATAGAAAAGAAAGTCCAAAAGTATACCAAACTTCATAGTAAAAAAACTAGTAGATGATCAAGGTGGTAACTCATGTAACTGGGAAAATGTGGGCTTTTAAAAAATGGTTTCAGGGCAAAAGGGGTATGAGCTTCCATTTATAAAAGAAATAAGTTGTGAGGATGTAATGTGCAATATGGTGACTACAGTTAATAATACTGTATTATATATGTGAAAGTTGCTAAGAGAGTAAATCTTAAAAGTTTGCATCACAAGAAAAAAATTCTGTAACTATGTGTGGTGATGGATGTTCACTACAGTTATCGTAGCGATCATTCTGTAATACATACAAATATCGAAGCATTGTGTTGTACACCTGCAGCTAATAAAACGTAGGTCAATTCTACCTCGATAAAAAATAATTTAAAAAATAAATTTAATTTTTAAATGTTTATTTATTTATTTTTGAGAGAGAGAGAGAGAGAGCACACAAGTGGGGGAAGGGGAGAAAGAGGTGGGGAGACACAGAATCTGAAGCAGGCTCCAGGCTCTGAGCTGTCAGCATAGAGCCTGACGTGGGGCTCAAATCCACCAACCATGAGATCATGACCTGAGCCGAAGTCGGATGCTTAACCAACAGAGCCACCTAGGTGCCCCTAAAAAAATAAATTTTAAAACCTCAAATTGGATCAGGGGCGGGGTTGGTTAAAAAAAGCCATCAAGGGCATTGTTAGATCAACCGGACAAAACTGTAAAAGGAATGGTATATTAGGTAAAATACATAATATGATACTATGTTCATGTGAATTTATGTGGTTGATAATTATTCCAAAGCTATGTAAGAGAACATGTCCATTCTTAGTAAAAACAAGCTGGTCTTATTTAGAGGTAATATCACAATGTCACAATGTATGTAATGTCCAAATAGTTCATGAAAAAAAAATTTGTAGAAGGAAAGAGAACAAGTGATAAAGCAAAGGGGTAACATGTTAGCAGCTTCTGAAACCATCCATCAGATCATATCCCTCCCCCTGGGTAAAGCCTTCAGGAGCTTTTTATTGCAAACAGGAAAATCCAAATTTCTTATCGGGACCTGCCAAGCTGGCAAGACTGAGCTCCTGACGGCCTCTGCAACATTATCCCATTGCACCTGCATTCTACAATCCCCATGTGCTGGTTCATGGAGCCCTCACATTCTCAAATACATCTTTTCCCTGCTGCTGGGATTTTACACATCCTTAGTAGTATTTACACACTGCTAGATATTATCTCCTTTTTCCCCTCATATCTGACTTCTTTTCGTCCTGGCAGTTTTAGCTTATGTACCACCCCTGATCTCTATTTAAGGTAGCCCTACCCTCTTTTTTCTCTCAGCTTCTTCTGCGGCTATATTGTAATTATTTTATTTGTCAACTTGACCACCTTTTTTTTAAATCTCCAGATGCACCTCCTCTCCAGGGTAGGGATATTGTCTGTCTTACACACCATTATTTCATATCATGCACCAGCACAAAGTGGGCATCTAGATAAAGAAAATCATAGAGTAAAAATCGCCTGCAACAAAATTTGGAGACAGTTAAACGTTTAGTGGGTACCAGATGTGGGAGGTGGGGACAGCGATGAATGGGTGGATCACAGGGGATTTTTAGGGCAGTGAAACTATTCTGTATGATGCTATAATAATGGATATGTATCCTACATTTGTCCAAACCCTTGGAATGTACACCACCAAGAGTAAACCCTAATGTAAACTATGGACTTTGGGTGATGATGATGTATCAGTGCAGGTTCGTAATTGCAACAAATGTACCACTCTTGTGAGAGACATTGATAGTGGGGAAGTCTGTGTATGTGGGGTCAGGGGGTGTATGAGAATTCTCTGTACTTTCTGTTCATCTTTGCTGTGCTCTAAAAAACTGCTCTAAAAAAAAAATAGCCTTAAAAAGAAAGAAAAAGCAACACCCTGAAAGACTATAGCACACCACAAGATGGCACTATTTCCCTTCCAAGTTTCAACTTAGGGCACATTTACCTGAAAGGCTGGTGCTGAAGAAATTTACTGGGGTTCTGTGATTGCCTGTCCCAGTTCTATAGGAGGCCCAGAGTGTTTAACAATATTGTCCCATCCCAGTCCCAGGTTTGTACTTTCAATGGATGTTGTAAAATGTAGACTTTATTGTTATTCAGGTATATTGAGGCCAACAGATCAAGAGACCACTACCATTGAAAGGATAATTTGATACTCAAAGTTCCCAAGGGAACAGGCATGCCACACCCGGCAAAGCCCGGGGGGCGGGGGGGGGGGTGCAGAGGGACAAGTGGGGAAGGGGGTGTAGGTCAGGAGGTGGAGGGAGCGGGAGGAAAATGTGGGAGAGCCTTTTTTGTGGTTTCTGTAGGAAATGATGGGCAAATCAGGGGAAGCAGGCCTAGGAGTGGCTAGTTTGAATATTTTCAGGGGCTCTGGGACATAAGGGCTGTCCCTAATTGTCTGGAACCTGGCCAGGGGTGATTAGGGCAGATGGATGGATGGTGGCCTGGAATGTGAGCCTCTGATAAAGGAGGTGTTTGGGGAGGGGCTCTGGACTGGTTGGCTTGCATATGAAACCCACACTTGCAGGCTCATTCTATTCTCTCTCCAGGAATTGGCTAGCCCTAGAGGGTGCTCAGCAACACCCCATGATGTCAAAACCTCAGAAACACATGGTTGATATAGAGGAGTATGGTGTCAGGAAGCTATGTTCTCAAAGTCACAAAGAGGTCAGAAGCAAAGCCAGGAAAGGTCTTTTCTTGTGGTTATGATGACCAGATCACTCCAAGGGAGTTTTGATTCCTGAAAAATAAATCTCCCGCCCAGAGTCTGTAGAAAAATACCTAATTACTTCTATAAACCAAACTGGCAAGAACATTATAATAACCACTGATCGTTTCATCAGTTTTCCTAACTTTGACTTTCTTTAAATCATTCCTTTTTACCTGCACCTGATCTTAGAGAGACTTTTATTTTATTTTATTTTATTTCCTGTATCTTTAAAAAAAATTATTTTTATTTTTATTTTTTTTTTTCAATATATGAAGTTTATTGTCAAATTGGTTTCCATACAACACCCAGTGCTCATCCCAAAAGGTGCCCTCCTCAATACCCATCACCCACCCTCCCCTCCCTCCCACCCCCCATCAACCCTCAGTTTGTTCTCAGTTTTTAAGAGTCTTAGAGAGACTTTTAAAGAGAAGAGTCATATGATACAAGTAGGAGAAGGGTCCCAAAGCCATAACTCACTCACATGTGCAGATGGAGAGAGAGAGCACAGGCAAGGGAAGAATGGGTCACCCACAGGCCCAGATCAGAACCCCAAGGGCACCCCAGGTTACTCCAGAGCCTGGGCAATTCCAGGCAGGTGGAAACATGAAGGCCGGCTGGGAACAATTCAATTCTATCTGTGCAATCTGCAGTGAGGCCTCCCCTGAGCCATCAATAATCCCCTCTTCTAATCTGGCTTCATTAAGTGGACACCAGGGTCAGATCAGAGGAGAGGGGTCATTTATGGGACTGAATCACTTAACCAGGTGATTACAATAGAAGCATTTGAATTTCTCCGAAGGAAGGGGACTATGCCACCAAGACATAGCACTTAGGTAGTTGAATAAAACTGAAACACCCTTAAACAACTGGCTTCTGCTACTTTCCTCTCCCGTCTGCAGTTTTCTGCAAAGTCTAACCCCAAACTAGGCTGGCAGGACGACATGAGTCACACAGTTCCTGATACAGCTGCTGACATTATAATGAGACCGTGTGATAGAGTCGGTGAGCATGTTAGGTTCATAACGTTGAAAGCAACCATTTGGGGGAATCCAAGGGGAAAATGGTCACCTGGGGCTGAGAGGAAGAATTTCAACAGAACAGGTATTAGCCAGACTGTGTTTCTTCTTCACCTTTTAAAGTTAACGGCTGCACAGGGCTAATCAGTGCAGTACAATCCTCTTAGGGCCACGCCAGTCAGCATGCGGGTTTAATCCCAGGCCTCCCCTCTCCCGCAGATCTGTAATAACTGAGGACAGCAGGATGAGTCTGCCTGCAGATGTCCGTGTAGTGCAGTCCTTGCCCTCAGAGGCCACAGAGCAGCGAGGCCCAGGAGGGAGATTGTTCACCAGCTCTGCAGGCGTTGAGATGGGTGAGGCAGGGGCCAGGCCCTGGTTCTATTGCTGTGAGTCAACAACACAGGCAGAAAGGGAGCAGAGGACCAAGCAGCTCTTGGAAATGCCGCTGAGTTACAAGGAGAGGATACTGAAGGAATTCAATGTCAGCCAGGTGCTCCCACGTCTGGTATATGATGGCGTGTTCTCCCTGAAGGAGTACAGAGAGATCCTCTCCTGGCATTGCCACCCACAGAGAGTGGAGTCCTTTTTTCTGAAGCTTTGCTCCAAAGGTCCAAAGGCTTTCTGTGCTTTCTGCTCTCATCTGGAGGAATTCTGTCCTTACCTGCTCACCTGCTTTTTCCTTTATTACCAAGGTAAGAACATGGTTTGCTCTGGAAAGTAGTGAGCTTAGTGAGTGTCTCAGCAAAATCTCTGGCACCCCACCCTCACTGTGTAATAATGAGCCTCCACACAGCATTTGGTTGAAAAAAAGTCCAATGCTGGGGCACCTGGGTGGCTCAGTCGGTTGAGCTTTTGACGGGCCTCAGGTCATGATCTCGCAGTTCATGGGTTCATGCCCGTGTTGGACTCTGTGCTGATAGCTTGGAGCCTGGAATCTGCTTTGGATTCTGTGTCTCCCTCCCTCTGCCCCTCCCCCAATCATGGTCTCTCTCTCTCTCTCTCTCTCTCTCTCTCTACCTATCTATCTCTCTCTCTCAAAAAATGAATAAATATTTAAACAATTTTTTTTAATCCAATGTTTCTCTATAAAGTCTCATGATGCAGAAGCAAACGTCTGTGATACCAAATAAAAACCTGATGATCTCAGTCAACTAACAGAAAGATTTGCACCATTCTTGTTTTAATGCAGACTTTGAAGTGCAAGGCATAAAATACTAATAAGTTAAGGCAGCTGGACTGAACTTTCATTTCACAGGTGAAGGCACAGTAATGATCATGGTTCCTACAAATATTGTCTTATGACCCAGCAATTCTAATCCTAGGTATAAACTTGAGAGAAATGAAAACATATACCCAAACAAAAAGCTGTGTATGAATGTTCATAACAGCATTATTTAAAGCAGCTAAAAAGTGGAAACAACCCAAATATCTATCAACCAATGAATGCATAAACAGAATGTGCTATATCCCTAAATAGAATATTACTCTGCCTTAAAAAGGAAGATCTGACCCATGCTGCGACATGGATGTACCTTGAAAACTTTAAGATGAAGAAACCAGTCACCAAAGTCCACCTAACTGTATGATTCCTTCTGTTGAAATGCCCAGAATAGATAAATCCATAGAGGTAGAAAGCGGATGAGTGGTTGCAGGGGGCTGGGTGTAGGGGGAATGCCCAGTGACTGCTAGTGGGTACAGGGCTTTTTCTAGGGGGTGGTGAAAATTCTCCAAAATCAGTTAGTGGTGATGGTTGAGCATGTCTGTGAATACACTAAAAAACACTGAATTGTATTATTTTAGAAGGATGAATTTCATAATCTGTGCATGAGATCTCAAAAAGCTGCACTTAAAAAAACCAGCACAGGGATCTTCTTAGCTGTTTCTCTTCTCCTGTAATTGCCTATCTCAATGTCCCTACCTCCTAACTTTGAAAGAGAAAGGAGTCTTTCCTGCTAAGAGAGGGTTTGGGTCGGGCCGTATGAAAAGGAATGAAAAGGACGGAAACGTGAGCAGGACAGAGGAGGAGGGTTTGGGGGATGTTGGGGGGGGCAGCAGATGTTCTGGGGGCAGTGATAGGAGCCGTGGAGGCAGAGGCAAAAGAAAGGGATCCCTGTTTGTGAAGCTGTGTCCTGTGTGCATGGGTGCTCATCCAAGTCTTTGAGAATTGCAGGGAAGGATTTGAGCTGTTTTGAGGCAGCGTTTTGTTATTGGCCTCTGTTTGCCCTGTAACACTTCCTTAAGACTGAACCTTCATGGTGCCAACGTGACAGGTGTTACATGGATTTTAAGATTTGTCTTAATAGAAAAATTTTCCTTGGTTATTGGATAGTTGCTGTGAATTAGTCTTTTTTTTTAATGTTTATTTACTTTTGACAGAGAGAGAGAGAGACAGAGCATGAGCAGGGGAGGAGCAGAGAGAGAGAGGGGGACACAGAATCTGAAACAGGCTCCAGGCTCTGAGCTGTCAGCACAGAGCCCCATGTGGGGCTCGACCTCATGAGCCTCAAGATCATGACCTGAGCTCAAGTCAGATGTTTAACTGACTGAGCCACCCAGGCGCCCCGAATTAGTTTTTTTTTTTTTAAATGTTTATTTATTTTTGATATAGAGAGATAGAAAGCAAGTGGCGGATGGGCAGAGAGAGAGTGAGACAGAGCACAAGTGGGGGAGGGGCAGAGAGAGGGAGACAGAGAATCCCAAGCAGGCTCTGTGCTGTCAGCATAGAGCCTGATGCGGGGCCCGAACCCACAAACCATGAGATCATGACCTGAGCTGAAATCATGAGGCGGACACTTAACCAACTGAGCCACCCAGGTGCCCCAATTATAGTCTTATTGTAACCTCTCCCCTACTAGAGGCCCCATAATGTTCAGTAAAATGGCCCGTCCACTGAAAAAGTCAACTTGGCAAAAATGAGTATTTATACATGGCTTCTTTTTTTTTTTAATTTTTAATGTTTATTTATTTTTGAAACAGAGAGAGACAGAGCATGAACGGGGGAGGGTCAGAGAGAGAGGGAGACACAGAATCTGGAACAGGCTCCAGGCTCTGAGCTGTCAGCACAGAGCCTGACATGGGGCTTGAACTCACAGACCGTGCGAGATCATGACCTGAGCCAAGGTCAGATGCTCAATCGACTGGGCCACCCAGGTGCCCCTTCTTTTTTTGTTTTTAAATGCCTTATTTATTTATTTTTGAGAGAGAGGAAGAGCGAGAGGGAGCAAGCATGAGCTGGGGAGGGGCAGAGAGAGACGGAGAGAGCGAATCCCAAGCAGGCTCCATGCTGACAGCACAGAGCCTGACCCAGAGCTCCCATCTCATGAACTGTGAGATCATGACCTGAGCCAAAATCAAAAGTCAAATGGTTAACTGACTGAGCCTCCCAGACACCCCATGGCTTCTCACTTATACACTATTTTAGGCTGCCATGTAAAACATTCTTATAGCTTGTAGTGTAATATGTTTATCAGAGAAGCATTTGTTGACTTCATGCATTTATTAATTCAATACAGCTTTATGTAGAGTACCATGAAAAGAAGACCACTGCAGTCCTTTTATTTTTGTATTGCCAAATTCTTTATTTCTATTACATATGTATAACACATTAAAAAAAAACACCTTGATAAATATTTTTTACCATGTAACTTAAAATTCTGGTAAGTCCAAAACAGACTGAATATCTGTGGTAGTAACCATTTCACTTTTTAGGTAAGGACAAATACAGAGTGAGGTTTGTTTGTTGGTTTGCTACTTAATTTTACTTGTGAAGAGATAACCCTGGGGGGTGCCTGGGTGGCTCAGCCAGTTGAACGTCCAACTTCGGCTCAGGTCATGATCTCACCCTTCATGAGTTCAAACCCTGCATCGGGCTCACTGCTGTCAGTGCAGAACACATTTTGGATCCTCTGTCCTCCTCTCTCTCTGCCCCTCCCCTGCTCTCTCTCTCAAAAAAATCAAAGAAAAAAGAAATAACCTTGGCTGAGAAGGAAGAGGGAGAGGGAAGGAGATCAGGTAGCATTTACCTACCCCTTTAATATTTTAATTCTTTAACAAATTTGACAAAGTGTATGTGTCAAAATGTTAACACCTGTTAAATCCAGAGTTAGAAACATGAGTATCTATTACATTATTTTTATACCTCTCTGCATATTTGAAAATGTCCATAGTAAAAATAAAATAGAAATGTTTAATTTGAATAAGAGACCATCTGATTGTGGTGGTGGTTGCACAAATCTATACCAATGATAAAATGTTATAGAACTATATGGCAACCACACACACATACACACACACACACACACACACACATGCACACACAAAAAATGAATGTATGTAAAAACTAGTACAGTCTGAATCACATCTGCAGTTTAGCATTGTGACAAAATCAATTTCCTGGTTTTGATTATTGTAGTAGAGTCATGTAATATGTTATGTTTGAGGGGAAACTGAGGGAAGGTGTGTGGGAACTTCCTGTACTACTTTTGCAACTTCTGTGTGAGCCTAAAACTACCTAAACATTAAGAATTGTAGGGGTGATATTGATGATAGGATCCTGGGAAGATGGCAGCGTAGGACGCTGGGCTCACCGCGCGTCCTGCTGATCACTTAGATTCCACCCACATCTGCCTAAATAACCCAGAAAACCACCAGAAGACTAGCAGAACGGAGTCTCCGGAGCCAAGCGCAGACGAGAGGCCCACGGGAGAGGGTAGGAAGGGCGGCGAGGCGGTGCGCACTCCACGGACTGGCGGGAGGGAGCCGGGGCAGAGGGGCGGCCCCGCCAGCCAAGCAGAGCCCCCGAGTAGGCTTGCAAAAGCGGAGGGGCCAGACAGAGTGTGTTCCGACAGCAAGAGTGACTTAGCATCTGGGAGGTCATAAGTTAACAGCTCTGCTCTGAGAGCGGGAAGGCTGGAGGACAATGGGAGGGAGAGTTGTTGAGCCCCAGATGACAGAGCTCAGCTTGGCGGGGAACAAAGGTGCTTGCCAGCGCCATCTCCCTTGCCCATCCCCCAGCCAAAATCCCAAAGGGAACCAGTTCCTGCCAGGGAACTTGCTTGCACCACGCAAACACCCAACGCTGTGCTTCTGCGGATCCATCCCTCAGGTGAGTCTGACTCCCTCCCGGTGCCACAGGGCCCCTCCTGAAGTGAATCTCTGAAGGAAAAGCGAGCTGAGCCTACCCATCCTGCCTCTGTGCACCTTGCTGATCCACCCCAGCTAATACGCCAGATCCCCAGCACCACAAGCCTGGCAGTGTGCAAGTAGCCCAGATGGGCCACACCATCCCACAGTGAGTCCCACCCCTAGGACAGGGGAAGAGAAGGCACACACCAGTCTGACTGTGGCCCCAGCGGTGGGCTGGGGGCAGACATCAGGTCTGACTGCGGCCCCGCCCACCAACGCAAGTTATTCAAGACAGCACAGGGGAAGTGCCCTGCAGTCCCGCACCACTCCAGGCACTATCCAAAATGAGGAAGTGGAAGAATTCCCCTCAGAAAAACGTCCAGGAAATAACAACAGCTAACGAACTGATCAAAAATGATTTAAACAATATAACAGAAAGTGAATTTAGAATAATAGTCATAAAATTAATCGCTGGGCTTGAAAAAAGTATAAAGGACAGCAGAGAATCTATTGCTACAGAGATTAAGGGACTAAGGAACAGCCAGGAGGAGCTAAAAAATGCTATCAATGAGCTGCAAAATAAAATGGAGACAACCACGTCTTGGATTGAAGAGGCAGAGGAGAGAATAGGTGAACTAGAAGATGAAATTATGGAAAAAGAAGAAGCTGAGAAAAAGAGAGATAAAAAAATCCAGGAGTATGAGGGGAAAATTAGAGAACTAAGTGATGCACTAAAGAGAAATAATCTACGCATAATTGGTATTCCAGAGCAGAAAGAGAGAGGGAAAGGTGCTGAAGGTGTACTTGAACAAATCATAGCTGAGAACTTCCCTGATCTGGGGAAGGAAAAAGGCATTGAAATCCAAGAGGCACAGAGAACTCCCTTCAGACATAACTTGAATCGATCTTCTGCACGACATATCATAGTGAAACTGGCAAAATACAAGGATAAAGAGAAAATTGTGAAAGCAGCTAGAGATAAACGTGCTCTAACATATAAAGGGAGACCTATAAGACTCATGACCGATCTCTCTACTGAAACTTGGCAGGCCAGAAAGGCATGGCAGGAGATCTTCAATGTAATGAACAGAAAAAAATATGCAGCCGAGAATCCTTTATCCAGCAAGTCTGTTATTTAGAGTAGAAAGAGAGATAAAGGTCTTCCCAAACAAACAAAAACTGAAGGAATTCGTCACCACTAAACTAGCCCTACAAGAGATCCTAAGGGGAATCCTGTGAGACAAAGTACCAGAGACATCACTACAAGCATGAAACCTACAGACATCACAATGACTCTAAACCTGTATCTTTCTATAATAACACTGAATGTAAATGGACTAAATGCGCCAACCAAAAGACATAGGGTGTCAGAATGGATAAAAAAAACAAGACCCATCTATTTGCTGTCTACAAGAGACTCATTTTAGGCCTGAGGGCACCTTCAGATTGAGAGTGAGGGATGGAGAACTATTTGTCATGCCACTGGAAGTCAAAAGAAAGCTGTAGTAGCCATACTTATATCAGACAAACTAGACTTTAAATTAAAGGCTGTAACAAGAGATGAAGGAGGGCATTATATAATAATCACAGGGTCTATCCATCAGGAAGAGCTAACAATTATAAATGTCTATGCGCCGAATATAGGAGCCCCCAAATATATAAAACAATTACTCATAAACATAAGCAACCTTATTGATAAGAATGTGGTAATTGCAGGGGACTTTAACACTTCACTTACAGAAATGGATAGATCATCTAGACACACGGTCAATAAAGAAACAAGGGCCCTGAATGATATATTGGATCAGATGGACTTGACAGATATATTCAGAACTCTGCATCCCAAAGCAACAGAATATACTTTCTTCTTGAGTGCACATGGAACATTCTCCAAGATAGATCATATACTGGGTCACAAAACAGCCCTTCATAAGTACACAAGAATTGAAATTATACCATGCATACTTTCAGATCACAATGCTATGAAGCTTGAAATCAACCACAGGAAAAAGTCTGGAAAACCTCCAAAAGCATGGAGGTTAAAGAACACCCTACTAAAGAATGAGTGGATCAACCAGGCAATTAGAGAAGAATTAAAAAATATATGGAAACAAATGAAAATGAAAATACAACGATCCAAACGCTTTTGGATGCAGCAAAGGCAGTCCTGAGAGGAAAATACATTGCAATCCAGGCCTATCTCAAGAAACAATAAATATCCCAAATACAAAATCTAACAGCACACCTAAAGGAAATAGAAGCAGAACAGCAAAGGCAGCCTAAATCCAGCAGAAGAAGAGAAATAATAAAGATCAGAGCAGAAATAAACAATATAGAATCTAAAAAAAACTGTAGAGCAGATCAACAAAACCAAGAGTTGGTTTTTTGAAAAAATAAACAAAATTGATAAACCTCTAGCCAGGCTTCTCAAAAAGAAAAGGGAGGTGACCCAAATAGATAAAATAATGAATGAAAATGGAATTATTACAACCAATCCCTCAGAAATACAAGCAATTATCAGGGAATACTATTAAAAATTATATGCCAACAAACTGGGCAACCTGGAAGAAATGGACAAATTCCTAAACACCCACACGCTTCCAAAACTCAATCAGGAGGAAATCGAAAGCTTGAACAGACCCATAACCAGCGAAGAAATTGAATCAGTTATCAAAAATTTCCCAACAGATAAGAGTCCAGGACCAGATGGCTTCCCTGGGGAATTCTACCAGACATTTAAAGCAGAGATAATACCTATCCTTCTCAAGCTATTCCAAAAAATAGAAAGGGAAGGAAAACTTCCAGACTCATTCTATGAAGCCAGTATTACTTTGATTCCTAAACGAGACAGAGACCCAGTAAAAAAAGAGAACTACAGGCCAATATCCCTGATGAATATGGATGCAAAAATTCTCAACAAGATACTAGCAAATCGAATTCAACAGCATATAAAAAGAATTATTCACCATGATCAAGTGGGATTCATTCCTGGGATAGAAGGCTGGTTCAACATTCGCAAATAAATCAATGTCATGCATCACATTAATAAAAGAAAAGATAAGAACCATATGATCCTGTCAGTCGATGCAGAAAAAGCATTTGACAAAATTCAGCAACCTTTCTTAATAAAAACCCTCGAGAAAGTTGGGATAGAAGGAACATACTTCAACACCATAAAAGCCATTTATGAAAAGCCCACAGCTGACATCATCCTCAATCAGGAAAAACTGAGAGCTTTCCCCCTGAGATCAGGAACACGACAGGATGTCCACTCTCACAGCTATTGTTTAACATAGTGTTAGAAGTGTTAGCATCAGCAATCAGACAACAAAAGGAAATCAAAGGCATGAACATTGGCAAAGATGAAGTTAAGCTTTCACTTTTTGCAGATGACATGATATTATACATGGAAAATCCGATAGACTCCACCAAAAGTCTGCTAGAACTGATACATGAATTCAGCAAAGTTGCAGGATACAAAATCAATGTACAGAAATCAGTTGCATTCTTATACACTAACAATGAAGAAACAGAAAGACAAATAAAGAAACTGATTCCATTCACAATTGCACCAAGAAGCATAAAATACCTAGGAATGAATCTAACCAAAGATGTAAAAGATCTGTATGCTGAAAACTATAGAAAGCTTATGAAGGAAATTGAAGAAGATATAAAGAAATGGAAAAACATTCCCTGCTCATGGATTGGAAGAATAAATATTGTCAAAATGTCAATACTACCCAAAGCTATCTACACATTCAATGCAATCCCAATCAAAATTGCACCAGCATTCTTCTCAAAACTAGAACAAGCAATCCTAAAATTCGTATGGCACCACAAAAGACCCCGAATAGCCAAAGTAATTTTGAAGAAGAAGACCAAAGCAGGAGGCATCACAATCCCAGACTTTAGCCTCTACTACAAAGCTGTAATCATCAAGACAGCGTGGTATTGGCACAAAAACAGACACATAGACCAATGGAATAGAATAGAAACCCCAGAACTAGACCCACAAACGTATGGCAAACTAATCTTTGACAAAGCAGGAAAGAACATCCAATGGAAAAAAGACAGTCTCTTTAACAAATGGTGCTGGGAGAACTGGACAGCAACATGCAGAAGAATGAAACTAGACCACTTTCTCACACCATTCACAAAAACAAACTCAAAATGGATAAAGGACCTGAATGTGAGACAGGAAACCATCAAAACCCTAGAGGAGAAAGCAGGAAAAGACCTCTCTGACCTCAGCCATAGCAATCTCTTACTTGACACATCCCCAAAGGCAAGGGAATTAAAAGCAAAAATGAACTACTGGGACCTTATGAAGATAAAAAGCTTCTGCACAGCAAAGGAAACAACCAACAAAACTAAAAGGCAACCAACAGAATGGGAAAAGATATTTGCAAATGACATATCGGACAAAGGGCTAGTATCCAAAATCTATAAAGAGCTCACCAAACTCCACATCCGAAAAACAAATAACCCAGTGAAGAAATGGGCAGAAAACATGAATAGACACTTCTCTAAAGAAGACATCCAGATGGCCAACAGACACATGAAAAGATGCTCAACATCACTCCTCATCAGGGAAATACAAATCAAAACCACACTCAGATATCACCTCATCCCAGTCAGAGTGGCTAAAATGAACAAATCAGGAGACTGGAGATGTTGGAGAGGATGCTGGAGAGGACGCTGGAGAAACGGGAACCCTCTTGCACTGTTGGTGGGAATGCAAACTGGTGCAGCCGCTCTGGAAAACAGTGTGGAGGTTCCTCAGAAAATTAAAAATAGACCTACCCTATGACTCAGCAGTAGCACTGCTAGGAATTTACCCAAGGGATACAGGAGTACTGATGCATAGGGGCACTGGTACCCCAATGTTTATAGCAGCACTCTCAACAATAGCCAAATTATGGAAAGAGCCTAAATGTCCATCAACTGATGAATGGATAAAAAAATTGTGGTTTATATACAAAATGGAGTACTACGTGGCAATGAGAAAGAACGAAATATGGCCCTTTGTAGCAACATGGGTGGAACTGGAGAGTGTTATGCTAAGTGAAATAAACCATACAGAGAAAGACAGATACCATATGTTTTCACTCTTATGTGGATCCTGAGAAACTTAACAGAAACCCATGGGGGAGGGGAAGGGAAAAAAAAAAAGAAGGTTAGAGTGGGAGAGAGCCAAAGCATAAGAGACTCTTAAAAACTGAGAACAAACTGAGGGTTGATGGAGGGTGGGAGGGAGGGGAGGGTGGGTGATGGGTATTAAGGAGGGCACCTTTTGGGATGAGCACTGGGTGTTGTGTGGAAACCAATTTGACAATAAACTTCATATATTGAAAAAAAAAGAATTGTAGGGGTGACTGGCTAGCTCAATCGGTGGAACGTGCAACTCTTGATCTTGGGGTTGTGAGTTCAAGCCCCATGTTGGGTATAGAGATTACTTGAAAATAAAATCTTAATTAAAAATTGTAGGGATGCCTGGATGGCTCAGTCAGTTAAACATCTGACTGTTGGTTTCAGCTCACATCATGATCTTGCAGTTTGTTAGTTCAAGCCCCACTTAGGGATCTCTCACCCTCCTCTCTCTCTGCCTCTCCCCTTCTCATGTGCTCTGTCTCTCTCAAAATAAATAAACTTCAAAAAAAATTAAAAATTATAAAAATATGTATACATATAGCAATAACATTATCAAAATGTAGCTAGAGAGATTATTTTTTAAAACTTCGAAACTATTCCAGGTCTTTTGTCACCTGAATGTCAGATCCATGGGCAGCATTTAGAGTTTTAGATTTACCTTTATGGGTGATTCCCTAGGTAATAATTCCAGGCTATTAAACAAAGGCTCACTTCCCTCCAGCATGGGGCGATCCACTTGTGTTCCATGGGGCTCATCCTTTGTGGGTGCTCCAGAAAGGGGCTGCTTTATTATGAGCTATAATGACACCCACCTTCAGAAGGAAATCCATTTCCTCTCACTGTGTGGAGGTAGATTCAGCTTGTATAAATGCCAAGGAGGCCCTGCAGCTCTTATAATACAAAAAAGAGCCAGCTGCCATCACTAGAAATATATACTATTAAACAAATGTATCCCAGAGTGACCAAGCTGGAAAGGCTCCAAATTAGCAGTTATGCCTTGGAGTGCTCTGTGGAAGGCAAAATGATCTAATCAGAATAGGGGTAGAGGCAAGAAGTTATTGCATTTCATTCAATATTACCAGTTCATGGGGCCCAGGAGCACCATAGCATTTCACGTTTTATGTCCACATTTTAATGTTGTTCATGGACAACATGGGTCATTCCAAACATGTTACTTGTGCCATCAGGGATTAAAAGAATGCCCAATATCCTTGATTACAGGGGAGAAGCCCCCACAACGAGGCAGGAGGCTCATTCTTCTGGCAGTTCCCACCCCTTAAGCTGGTCACTTCATTTCTCTTGTTCCCGCCCCTGTCCCATTGGGAGGAGGCAAGACCTAGAGCTGGAAGGACAATTTAAGTGTGGAGCATGCAAATGGACCACAGGGAGAGCC
This sequence comes from Panthera tigris, assembly GCF_018350195.1. Classification (NCBI taxonomy): domain Eukaryota; kingdom Metazoa; phylum Chordata; class Mammalia; order Carnivora; family Felidae; genus Panthera; species Panthera tigris. The sequence goes on from NC_056665.1 coordinate 20,013,720, forward strand.
ATGCCAATGCCATCCTTTCCTATTGCCTGTCTCTTGGGATGAGCCTTTCCACTGCAATGTTATTTAATGTAACAGCACAGATCATGACATTTCTACACCTTGCAGGTTCAGGACCTCGCACTGCGCACACATGGATGGGAGGATAGAGGACACCTTCTAGGAATTCAAGGAAGAGAGGAGGTGTACATGAAGAGGGGCAGGGCAAGGGTGGGCTAAGAGGTTAATGAACTGGGCTTGGATGCCATAGGGGTCCCCGGAAGGTTTTAATTGGGGGTGCCAACAGCTCTTTGCTAGGAACATAAGCTCTTATAACTATTGGGAGGTGGGGTGAAGAAGCTCACAAGGAACAAGGTCTCAGATGTTTAGAATCAGGTGTGTAGAGAAGGTATTGCCCCAAACTATGGCAGAGATCATGGTCAAGTCCTGGAGAGGAAGAAAATGAGCTTTCCACCTGAGTGTTAAAAGTCAGTAGAAACTCCCTGTGACTCTGGTTCCCAAACCCAAGAGGAAACAAATCCAAACCCAAACCCAAACCCAAGTTCAAGGTAGGGAAGTCCGTGAAGGTCACCGGCCAGTAGTTTAGGAAGAAACCGCATTTGAAAGGGATTCTGCTTCCTCCCTTTCCTTCTATCCCTCTTTCCATGAAACCCATTTTTATATATTGCAAAGAAGGTGAGTGCTTACTGCAACCCCCATAACCAGAAAAATACCAACATGCACTTTTGAAATATGGTCACTGTATTCTTAGCCAAAACAAGCTACTATTTATTTTGAACACCTTGTAATGAACAATCTTTTCAATGAACTAATTGGGTGTTTGCTTAGGAAAATGTCAAACATGAACTGAATAATCATCTTTTTGTATACAATTTGGAATAGCCAAATCCCCAGCAACATATAACTTTAGGGAAGAAAAGAAAGGCAGCAGCAAATGGGTGAGCTTCGTGCCAGAGCTGTGACACCTGCTTATGTTATCATACAGAACAAACCTATAGGATCTTACAAGAGGCATCCGCTGCAGAAGAAAAAGCAAGAGTTGGAACTCAGCCTGAACCTAGCGATGTCCTTGAGACAGAAGATCAAGAACAAAGTCTTCAATTATTTAACAAGTATGTTTACATTCTCAGTGCATTTGAAACCTTTAAGAAGTCCTATCTGTTTGCTTTTCATTTTCTTCCTCCCCTTCTCTTTCCACTGTGTCCTCTAGCCACTTACAAATTATTTGACTGATGCCAATATTTTCTGGGGCAAGCCCAGACCACTATGTCATTTCTTGGCCTGTCCTGCAGCATAAACAGAATAGTACTTGAGAAGCACCATTTTATTCCAGTTGATGCTGTTCAAGTATGCAACTGACTATTCTTACTTTTTGTTCTTTGTCAGAGTCCAAAACAGGCTGATGCTGTTCATTTCTCAGCGTCCCAGATAATTATGCACTTCAGTAGTAAAATTCTAACATCTAAGAATTGTGCAGTAGTCTCCTAGCATCCGTGTTAATGCTTCTGTCCCCCAAGACACCTGAATACTCAACTCATTTTGGGATGCTCTGGAGTTGCCCAAATATGAGTTGTCTTCATCTCCTTTCTGGCTCACAAATTCTGTATTTTATGGGCCAGAATAAAATTTGAGCTGTGGTAAGCCTTTATGGCCATTTCTTGCAGGTACAGACTCTCTGACAGGAAGGACTTGAATAAACCAAGAACTGAAATCAACCATGGAAATGGTTTCTACTCCATTCAATGTCCTTCCCCCCTCCATGAAAAATGTAAATCATCAGTTTTCTTTGATCTTTTAATGGATTGATTATAAATATCTAAGTTTTGGTACTTAGTAAGCATTGTAGAAAAGTGCACAAGCCAATATTTACTGTGTTTAATTAGCATATATAATTGATTTTCCATTCATCAAGCTTATTAATGCAAATATGTACTTGGGGCCCCATTTTCATGGTCTATTCACTTAGAAGGTACACATCCTGCTTTCTGTTTCTTTCCCTGCTGCATGGTTCTCAGAGGTCCCTTAGACTGACCTGGGTGGCCTTGGGTTCCCTGCAATATGATTCTTCCTTCAGGCTCCTCCTGGCTCTCTCTGGCTGGGTCTGGGTTGGTGGTTCAGGGGTGAGCCCTCCCCCCCATCCCATGTGGAGAGCATGACCTCCTGCCAGCCCTGTCCAGGAGATTGAGGTCTGGCCTCCATCTATCACAGCCCTTCCTAGTGCAGGATTCTGCATTAACAGGTGCCTCTGGGGTTTGTTAAAGAGATGATTTTACCCTTCTAGTTTTTGTTTTCAGTAAGGAGAAAGATCTATACACACATATATGGAGAAAAACAAATTTATTTTAAGGAATTAACTCATGCAATAGTTTGGGCTGGCAAGTCCAAATTTCATAGGGCAAGCCCTGCCAGGATAGAAATTCAAATATGAGCTGGTGTTACAGTCTTGAATCCAAATTCCATGGGGCAGCAGACTGGAAACTCTGGCAGGTTTCTATGTTGCAGTCTTGAGGAGAATTCCTTCTGTTTGGGGAAACTTCAGTCTTTACTCTTGAGGATGTCAAGTGATAGGGTGTGGCCCACCCACATTTTGGAATGTAAGCTCCTTTACTCAGTGTCTACTGGTTTAGATGTTAGTCTCATTCAAAAATATCTTCACAGCAACATCTAGACTGGAGTTTGGCCAGACAACTGGGTACCGTGGCCTGGCCAAGTTCACACATACAAGCAAGCATCACAAGTATTATGTAACCTTGGGCAAGCTGCTAACCTTTATCCCTGCATTTCTCTTGTGGTCAGTGAGGATATTGAGTAGTCTTTGTGGGGATTAAATGCACAAAAATGTGCAAAGTAGCCTCCCTTCACCTATTCTTCCTTGTCCATGCCCTAGACTATTCTGTGCCTGGCTGAGAGTCGTCACTCAATGACTGCTAAGTGGTTGGCGACTGAGCACTCTGTACACTTGGCTCCTCTTTACAATTAAGACAACCGTCTGGTCTCGGGCTATCAGCATTTTCTCTGTGCAACTAGTCCATGCACACTGGACCTGCTGACTAGGCACACCCCACCACTTTTGCCCCCTCTGTTCCCCTGGGTCTAGCCACACACCAGCCCCAGGGGCACCTTTGGTACACGTGCTACATTAATAAGTGCAACAGATTGTCCTGGATTTTGAATTTCTGTCTTGCGTGCAAACATAGTATCTAGATTACTATTTCTTGACCCCTCCTACATTTCTCCACATCCTAGACCCTTCTTTCCTCTCTCTCTTTCCTTTTTTATCCCCCATCCAGGGATAACATACGGATGAAAAGAAGAGACCTCAGATCATCACTCTGTGTTAGGTCCCAGGAGAGTGTGAGGTCTGGGCTCCAAAGTAGCCACCTGCTGTAGCTTGCTTTATTTGAGCTTCTAAAGCATTTGGTTTTACTGATTCCTGGGGGGAGTCAACACTTTCTCTTTTTCCTCCATTCCCAAGGTCCACAACTGCCACCAATCTTTCCCTTAGATTTTGCACATGGGGTAAGACACACACTGAAATGGTCTAGGAGTAGAGACCCATCTCCACTTGCTTCCTGGCCCCCAGCCTCAGGCCCTTCTGAATTTAAGACTAAGCTAATGATATACCTTCACTTTCATTTCCCAGGGAAAACTTGTAGCCAATCTCACCCATGACCCTGGGTTGGTTGTTCTTTCCATGACAATGACCCACACTCTCACCATCTTCCCTGCCCATGCTTTCCTCACAGCTCATGCTTCTCTCTGACTTCACTGTCCTTTTATAGACTAAAATCCCAAACAGAATACCTATAACTCTGCTGGAGAACATGTGGATAACCTTCCGTGCTGGGGCCATCACTGGACATTCTATCCCTACATAATGTTGGTTTATCCCTATGTTACCACTCCCTCTGAGCTACTGTTTATTGCTGACAATTTTTGCAAACTTTTCTGTACACTCCCAACTATATCATGCCATGATTTAAAGAGTTAAAACTGGGGCACCTGAGTGGCTCAGTCAGTTGGACATCCAAATCTTGACTTTGGCTCCGGTCAGGATCTCACGGTTCATGCAATCAAGCCCCGGGTCAGGCCCTGCGCTGACAGTGAGGAGCCTGCTTGGGATTCTCTCCCTCTCTTTCTCTGCTCTTCCCCTGCTCACGGTCTCTCTGTCTCTCTCAAAATAAATAAACTTTTTAAAAATTAAAAAAAAAATAAATACAGAGTTAAACTGTCCTACATATTGGATAAATTCTAGAACAATAGTTAAGTCTGTTAGGTTAACCTATGTGGTGCATGATGTAAACCCTGTTTTGTTCATAAAAACAATCTGTAACATGTAGATTGTTCCACTTCAGTGAAACATTGGCCTAAAATTACAATTAATCATCTCATTCTCCTGTTTAAATGCAGGCCTATAGATAATGCACCACATTAGGGTATTTTATCACACCAGGAACAGCAGTACGGTATTATTAAGCACCTGTGTGGTCAGCTCTTAAGCCTGAGCTTACTGTTGAGGAGAACAGTAATATAGATAATGCCGTAAGTAATTTATATTTAGGTTCTGAGTTCATGAATAGGTTAGGGGTGCACCATGGGGTTTTACCACCAGGTGAGAAAAGTTTCTTTCCTGAATGGGTTTTACCACACTCACATCAAAACCCACTTTGGGGCGCCTGGGTGGCTCAGTTGCTTAAGCATTCAACTTCGGCGCAGGTCATGATCTCACGGTTCATGAGTTCTAGCCCCACATGGGGCTCTGTGCTGACAGCTCAGAGCCTGGAGCCTGGTTCAGATTCTGTGTCTCCCTCTCTCTCTGCCCCTCCCCCACTTGTGCTCTGTCTGTCCTCTCTCTTTCAAAAATGAATAAATGTTAAAAAAAAAAAGCCCACTTTGATTCCACCAAGTGTTAGAAGACATTTCAACTGCACAATGTTTGCTGTGTGGCTGTCATTGTGGAAGCCCCGATCTGTGCCCCATGGGATCACATGCTTTCCCCTCATCCTCACGCTCATCAATGGAAGATAAGACAGAATGGAACACAACCTCTCCCACTTGACGGCTGAAATGAAGGCTGTCAAAGTAGATCATTCCCACTCAGCCCTGAGACCTGATTTCAGAAAAATTATGGTGCGTGCTTTGTAATTTTTATCTCTCCATTCCAGGAAGGGCTGGAGAGGGGAAAGAACTGCGACAAAGGAGACATTTGCTTTTCCTCATTTTTCTGTTCATTCAGCTGTCAATAAAAGAACATTATTTGCTCACAGAAGCATAAATTGAAGAAAAATAAAACAGTGGAAAGGGAAAGTCATAATTTATTTTAAGCTTCATCTGGGGATAACCTCAACTTTTAAGAGCAGAAGATAAATCAGAGAAGCTTCTGCCCCTACCCACACGCAATGTTGTGAATTCACCAAGGCAACAGTATCCAGGACCTGTGGATCCACCAATGAGAAGCCAGCAGCAGTGGTCCTGAATACAGGCAGGTGGCAGCTGGGAATATAGGCATCAGGCTGCACAAAGACAAGGCTATAGGATGCGGGGAGAAGCCAACATTGTGTTTTGATTTATACACATTCAATGCACTGGAAAAAGAACAATGTTGGACAAATGTAAAGAATGCTGGTCATTTTTTAATACCTAAAATTTTACTGATGAAGAATGACCCTCCCTCAGCTGTCTGTTCATAATTCTCAGTGGGTCTAGATGCTTCCATGGAGTACAGAGGACATTCTCATCACACCTACAACCCTCAGGGTTCACAAGCAGTTTCCACATATTATCTTAAGTCATCTCTGAGGCACCAGAAAGCATGATTATCCCCTCCAAGGCACAGGTGTAGAAACTGAGGCACAGCCATGAAGTGACTTGCTCCATATCTTGGGTTCTGTGCCCTGTCCAGAGCCCTGCTGCCTCCAAGGAACTGGTGTTCCTCATTCACAGGGTGTGTGCTAGACGCAGACCTGAGGATGTGGCCAGCCTGGTTTTTAACACCATTGGATGAAAATAAATGTAGGTCTCCTGCCCTCCCTTGCCAATTGAGCCTTTGCTGTGCATTGGAAAGGGCTGAATTTCTGCCGACGTGACTTAGCCCACTGAGCCATAGTGGGCCATTTTTTTTTTAAATTTTATTTAAACCCAAGTTAGTTTAACATATAGTGTAATAATGGTTTCAGGAGTAGAATTTAGTGATTCATCACTTATATATAACACCCAGTTCTCATCCCAACAAGTGCCCTCCTTAATACCAATCACCCATTTAGCCCATCCCCCTGCCCATCTACTCTCCAGTAACCCTCAGCTTGTTCTCTGTATTTAAGAGTCTCTTACGGTTTGTCTCCCTCTCTGTTTTTATCTTATATTTCCTTTCCTTCCCTTATGTTCATCTGTTTTGTTTCTTAAATTCCATATATGAGTGAAATCATATGATATTTGTCTTTCTCTGACTGGCTTATTTCACTTAACATAATACACTCTAGTTCCATCCATGTTGTTCAAATGACAAGATTTCATTCTTTTTGATTGCTGAGTAATATCCCATTGTGTACATATACACAATGTATATATACATATATACACAATGTGTATATATACACAATGTTGATAGTGCTTCTGTAAACATTGGGGTGCATGTGCCCCTGCAAATCAACATTTTTGTATCTTTTGGATAAATATCTAGTAGTATAACTGCTGGGTCAAAGGATAACTCTACTTTCAATTTCTTGAGTAACCTTCATACTGAGACATAGTCATGTTGCTGACAATGTATGGTGATACAGGCTCTTCAGTTGACTAAACCCTTGGGAATCTTCTTGTAAAATTCCCCCCATCCTCCATGAACACAGATCTGGGAAAATGAGATGGGAATCCCCTCTGTTTCCACTCACCCTTGCACTGGCCCCATTCTTCATGTTTACCAGAATAGATTGGTTGTTTCCATTTGTCACCCTTTCCCACAGCCCTCCCACCACCACACCATGCACACACAAGAAGGAACTCTTTCATCCTCTTTGTAATTCTCAGAGCCCAGCATAGCTGGGTCGGAGCTTGCTGGTTGGTCTGCAGTGAGAGGAGGATCTGCTCTACCGCCCAATCACTAGCCTGGATCCAGATCTCCAGGTGCCTGGCTTGGCTTTCTGGCCTTATTTTCCTGCTTGAACCTACTCTGTACCCTGGACCCTACTGCCCTTGTTAAAGTAGTCTGGGAAAAGGATTTTCATCTTCTGGCCTTTGATTGGCACTTCCCTTGGCTCCCAGGATGCATGGTTTCCTGGGTCTCTCCTGCTCACCTGCTCCACCTTCTGGGCTCCTCTGCTGGACCCTGCATCCTGGTGGCTCTTCCATGGCCCAGTCCTGAGCATTGCTTCTTTGTCAACACTCTCCCTGATGACCTCGTGACCCTTTATCTGCCCCCTCCACCCTCCATTACTTCAAATTTTGCATCTCCTCCTAAAGTCCAGACCCTACTGGCTGGAGACTGATGACAACCTACCAAGCAAGTCAAACAAGGTGTACACAACCACCTGGGAACTAGCCCCCTCAAGCCCTCATTTGCTCAGGTATCAGAAAATGGCAATTTGGTCAAAAACCTTGGATCATACCCTCCTCTCTTCCATTACCTTTACCCCACATCCCAAACCCCACCAGTTCTGCCAGCTCCACCTTCATACTGTCTCCAAGATCTGACCAATTCTCGGCACACGCCCCCCCTCCCTATCCCAAGCCCCCATGAATACTGCCCGTGATGGCTGGGTGGCTGCAGGAGCTTCCTAACCAGCCCCTGCTTTGTCCTCGACCTATAGTCTGCTACAGCAGAGGGAGGTTTTGAGCATGTGAATCAGCCACTTCACAGCCTGGCCTAGAGCCCTCCAGGAACCTCCATCAGACCATGATAAAGTCCATACTCCTTCAAATCACCTGGTAGACCCTGGCCCTGTGTCCCAGATGCTCCCTCCACTCCCTTCCTACACTGCTATGGGCACATCAGCTTTTTGCTGATTATCATTGCTAGTTTCAGACTTCACACCTGTCTCTTCCCTGGAGCAGCTCCCCACTCTCTCCCAACACTGCCCAGTGCATCCTCAGCCTCTTTCTGATGGTCACATACCTCTCAAGGAGGCCTTTCTTACCACCCTTTCTAAAACTGTGCCATCCCCATTATCATCCTAACTATTAATTCCTGATGTATTATGTTTTTATTTGCATATCATCCGTTTTCTCCCAGTAGAATGCAACCCTCCCTGAGCACAGTGTTCACTTAACTACTGTATCCTTAGTCCCGAGAGCTGTGCCTGGAACATAATAGGTGCTCAACAAATATTAAGTGAATCAAATATCGGACAGAGGTTTAATAAAATGCATCAAAATACCAATTTCCCCATTCATGATAGAGATCAGGGTTAGCAAAGTATGGCCGAGGACCAAATCCAACCTACAACCTGTTTTTGTGAATAAAATTTTATTACAACACGGATGCAATATTCATTTACATATAGTTTGTGGTTGCTTTGGTGCTAGCCGCCAAAGTTGAGAAGTTGTGACAGACACTGTATGGGCCCCAGAAGGCTAAAGTATTTACTAACTGGCCCTGCACAGAAAAAAATTGCCAGCCTCTGATAGAGATAATACTTCCTACTTATTCTTTTGGTTTAAAAATTAATACTAATAAATGAAATAATGACTGGCTTAAAAATATATAGTTAGGCTCAGTCAGTTAAGCATCTGCCTCTTGATCTTGGCTCAGGTCATGATTTCACCATTTGTGGGATGGAGCTCTGCGTCGGGTTCTGCGCTGGCAGTGGAGAGCCTGCTTGGGATTCTCTCTCTCCCTCTCTTTCTTTTTCTCTCTCTCTGCCCCTTCCTAACTTGAGCTCTCTCTCTCTCTCAAAATAAATAAATAAAATATTTAAAAAATATGTTATGTAGTTAATCCATCAATGAGTATTTATTGAAAAAAATCAAACTGCAGAACTGTGTAGGGTAGGAAGTAGAATCCCCCTTCACCCAGCCCTGGTCCCAGCCCTTCCCAGGAGGAAGCCCCAGTAGGATCCCGATTCCCTCTAAATCACTGGCATGCGTGCACCTCTCAAATGAAAATGAGTTTAAATATTAGGACTTTCTAGACTTTTAGAATGCTATCTGTCCCTGTTCTCAGAGTTAGTTTGAACAATAAGAACCATGTGTTCCTCAAAAGGCCAAAAGAATTCCCCCAAAACACTGCCTAAATCTGGGGGCTGATTTAGGATGAGACCTCTGACTACGTCTTCAATTTTTGCAATGGAACCATCAAGGATTTAGGTCTTCTGACTCTGTAGTTAATTTTAATGTGTTTTTTAAAAACATTTATTTTTGAGAGACAGAGCAAGACAGAGCATGAGTGAAGAAGGGGCGGGGTGGGGGTGGGGGTGGGGACACAGAATCCAAAGCAGGCTCCAGGCTCTGAGCTGTCAGCACAGAGCCTGATGCAGGGCTTGAACTCATGGACTTCAAGATGATGACCTGAGCCAAAGTTGGACACCTAACTGACTGAGCCACCCAGGTGCCCCCTCTGTAGTTATTTTTAATAATTAATTCTTGAAAGCCTCTTCTCCTTTGGTAGTGATTTTTCTCATTCTTTTTTTTTTTGGATCAAGGCTGCTAATGGTTTGCCATTGTATTTCTTATTAGTATTAGTTTTCAAAGAATTTAATTTTGGTCTTATCAAAGTTCATTGTTTGCCCATTTCATGAATTTCTGCTTTTATCTGTTAAATTTTCTTTTTCTTTTTTCTTTCTTTCTTTCTTTCTTTCTTTCTTTCTTTTTTTTCATTTTGAAGCATTTGCTAGCTTTTGGACTTCATTTCCTTTCCCCTTGTTTTCTCAGTAACACAAAGTCCTCGTCCAAGTAGAAACTACTGGCAGGTGCCAAGCATGACTTTCCACTTTACTCAAGAGTGACAGAATGCCACTCTGTTTTGCTTTGATCTCCAAGGCCATATAACTTTTTCTTCTTTTTTTTTGAGTGGGATATTATTCTCTGTGTTACTTTAAGTTTTTATGTCAATTGCAGTCAGTTAACATACAGTGTAATATTAGTCTCAGGTGTATAACATGGTGATTCAACGCTTCCATACATTGTGTGTCATTTCTAATCTCTGGTTTTATTACACTGTCATTAGAAAATTAGCCTGAGTGCCTACTACTTTTTGAAATTGGTTGAGACTTTTTTGTTTAAGATGATATCAATTTTTGTAGATATTCCATGTGTGCTTACAAAAATGTGTATTCGCTATTGGGTTCAAAATTCTGTAGGTTACTATTGAAATCAAGCTTGTGATTTCAATACTTAAAAGCCTATGTCATTTATTTTTGTCTATTTAATCAATCATCTTAGAAATTTGCCAGATTCTCTCATTTTGACTATTCTCACTTTGATTCAATACATTTTTCTTTATATATTTTGGTAACATTTGATACCATGTTGTTCTGGCAGAAAGGCTCATTGCTATTGTTTTCACAGTTTTTTATTATAAATATAAACAGTGTCCTATTTAATTCTTTTTGACATAGAATTCTATTTTTATGATTTCACGGTTTTTTGTCTTCTGTTGTTTTGGAAGCATACGACTACCTTTGTCATCATTACTTTTGAACATTTCTGCATTTTTAAATTTTAGACATATCTTCGTACATGACATGTGGTAGCATATTTATTTTTCACGTATCTGATGGTCTATTAATATTAATAATGATAGAAACTTAACTAAGAATTGAGTCCTACTCTTTTCAGGCCCTTTTTGAGCACATTACCTGTTATTTTATATAATGCTCAGACCTGTCATATACTGTAGTTCCTCTGGTTTTCCCTTATTCACAGCTGAGAAAACTGAGAGATTGAATGCTGATGTGACTTATCCAAGATCAGAGAGCTAATAAAAGATTGGGCAGGATTTTAACTCAATTACTGTGTGAGCCATTACACATGAATAGCATTCATACTTGCCTTCAGTTTTATCCCTGACATCTTGATTTGCAGTGCATTCTGGGAGAATTCCTCTGTTGAGTCTTTAAGCTCCTGATTAGACCTTGAATCAGGCCCGTTGTACATGAAGCACATCTGCTCAGGTTTTCACTTAAAGTTTATTTATTTATTTTGAGAGAGATAGAGATAGAGCAGGAGTGGGGAGGGGCAGAGAGAGAGGGAGAGATAGGATCCAAGCAGGCTCCATGGTGTCAGCACAGAGCCCAATGTGGGTCTCGAACTCACCAACTGTGAGATCATGACCTGAACTGAAACCAAGAGTTGGACACTTAATCAACTGAGCCACCCAGGTGCCCTGCTCAGGTTTTCACTTAAGAACTTACTTCTAATTTTCCAGAACTGATTACTTTTGGACATAACAACTTGCTGATTTTAGCAGGACATGTGACTAGACAGGCTGACATTTAGGTTCTGAGGGTCACTTGACTTGTTAGCGTGGGTTCTTCTTGTCCCTCAAAGCAGCTGACAGCTCAGGGCACTGGGCCTTTACTTCTGCCCCAATATCCACTCTGGACACTACCTGTAGCACAATTTCTTCTTTTACTCAAGAGTAATGTTAGAAGATTGATCTGGAGAAAAATTCTAGAGTTGCCACCAAACTGATTCCATCTGCTTCAGATCTTTGAGAAAATTTTTGTGTGTCTTCTCATCTCTTAAAAGCGTCCTTCCCAGATTTCTGATGCTACTATAGACTTACTCTTTTGTGTTTCTTTGGTTGTTGCAATCAGACTCTCAGGGAGAAAAGGGGTAAATTCATGTGTTTGGTGGGTCATCTTCAACTAGAAAATCTTTCCATTTTTATTATTCACTAGTTAGAACCATTGTTACCTAAGACATCAAAAGGGAATTGTTTTGTTTCCCCAGCCATTCCTCGGGACTATATCAGGCAAATATTACCTCAGCCTAGGAAGCCAAAACCCACAGTCTTGTCACATGATGGACAGAGCCATGACACTTGCCCACAGTACAAGTGGTACTGATCTCCAAAAGAGATCAGACTGCAGGTGAAGTCTCTCATACATGTGTGAGCTATGAGCTGACTCTGCTCCAGGTAAGATGCTTGTCCCTGAAGGGGTTACATGACCATTGATGCTGAAAGGTAGGTTGTAAGGTAGGTTGTAAGTGCCCAAACTCTAAATGTTAACTATTTTTTTTTATTTTTTACACAGATATATTCACCTGGTTCAAAATGCAAGGGGTTCAAAGTGACATATGGTGAAAATTCTCGCCTCCCCCACCCCCATCCAGTTCCCTTTCCGTGAACAGCCATGATGACCAGATTTTTAGACTTCATTCCAGAGATATTCTGTGCATGTAAAAGCTACATACATACATTTTACTCTTTAAAATAAAAACATACAAATAGTAGTACAGTCTAGTGCACACGTGTTCTACAACTTGCCTTTTTCACCCAACAAGATACATGGGTGATAAATCCATGTCTGTTCTTGAACTTCTTCATTCTTTGGTACAGTTATGGTATATTTTATTGTGTGGCTGTACTGTTATTTAGGCAATCCCCTATTGGCTGATGTTGGGGAGGAAGACCTTCTGCTGCCCTTTGAGGTCCTTCCAGCTGGATTTAGAATCAAACTGACATGAGACAGAATAACAGGAAAAAATAAAATTTAATTACGTATGTAGGAGGAATCCATGTGGATGTGGAAGTTCCATAGACAGTGAGGCACATGAAGCTTATATGAACTAAGAAGAGTGGTAAGGCCTGAGGTTATGAATGGAGGTTATGAATGCTTCCATTAGCAAGAAGGTGGAAAGAGATGTTTTGAAAAACAGAGTTGCCCTATTATTCAGATACGTTTCTTAGGTAAAAGGGACTCTCTGCTAATTGTCTCTTTCTAGTACACGCTCTCCTTTCCAATATAAACTTAGGCAGTTGAGGACCAGGAAGAGAGTTTACCTCCATCTGCTGTGTTTTGATTACTTTTAACTCAAAATACTATTCATGCCAAAGTGGCCCATCTTGACCTCTACACTGACACCTAGCTCATCTCGTCTCTACTGTTACAGTGTTGCCAGGCTGTGCTCATATCCTTTCACTCACCTGCAAATACGGAGAAATTCCTAAAGGAGAGATTGCTGGTTCAAAGGGCATTTGCATAGATGTTGTCAAATCGTGCTCTCTAAGGATTGTAGTAATTTACACAGCCATGAGTAATTTATGACAGTGCTCATTTCCTGTATCCTCAATAATACAGTGTGCTATCAAGCTCTGGGATCTTTGCCAGTGTCTGGTAGGTGAAAAGTGATGTCACCTTGTAGTTTAAATGTGAAATGACTTACTGTGAGTGAGATTGAACATCATTTTATCTTTTAAGGTCTGTATATGCTTCCTTTTCTTTCATTTCATATCATTTGCATGTATTCTTGTGAAGTTATTTGCTCTTTTTCTTGCAGAGGAAAATTATTCTTTAGACACAAATTGAGTTGAAATACTTTTGTAGCTTATTATTTGTTCTCTGACTTTGCTTATGGGAGATTTTCATGCGTAGATTTTTCCTCTTTACCTTTATTTTTTTATTTTATTTTTTTCAATGAACTAAGGTCAATTTACTTGGATGATATAACAGTTTTAAATATGTATGCACACAATAACATACATTTAAAATAAAGTAAACAATGAAAAGTGAAACAAAAAGATCCACAATCATAGGAAAAAACATGAATAAACCACTCAATAATTGACAAGCAGAAATAGAACGATTTTATGAAAAACACAATAAAGCAATCTACTAGAACTTATAGAACATTGTATTGAACAATGATAGAATACAAGATTTTTTCAGAAAAATGCAAAACTCAAAAAAAATGTCCCATAGAGTGAGTCATAAATCTCATCTTAACCCTTTACCTTTAAATAATGGAATGTACCAATATCTGTTTTGATGGCTGCTAGGTTTTACATCATATCCAGAAAAGGCCTCCCCAGTATTTAATTCTAAACAATTATCATTATTTATTCTAGTGTTATGGTATCATGTTTGCATTTAATTATTTGATCAACTAGAATTTATCCTGGAGTCATGTGCAAGATCTGAATTTAACTTTATTTTTCTTTAGAATTTTCCTTTCCATAGTCACTTTGGAATGAGATTTTTTAATTCTCTCCTCAAAAAATAATATACTGTTGGTATATCTATGGGGATGGCATCACCTTCATAATTAATACGCTCTCCACTACGGATACTGTTCTGGCCATGAATCTTCTTTTCCAAGAATATAGATTTCCATTTGTTCTTTGTGTCCCTAGGAGTGCTCTAAATCTTTCTTCAGATGAATTGTGCACCTAAGAAATGTTTACTCCACTGAGGGCTGATGCAATTTAAAAAGAAGAAAGAAACTAAAGGAAGGAAGGAAGGAAGGAAGGAAGGAAAGAAGGAAGGAAGAAAGGAAAGGGAAGGGAGGAAGGAAGGAAGGGAGGAAGGAAGGAAGGAAGGAAGGAAGGAAGGAAGGGAGAAACCCTGACAACTTAGATTAGCTCAACAGTGTTTGCTTCCTACTCTTATAAAGGCAGGTTAGCAGGTGCCTCTCCGTTCTGTGATTCAGGCATCCAGGTTCTCTCCATCCTGAGGTGGTGTTTTTAAACATATGTCCTCCAAAGCTCCTGTGGCAAGGGAACAGCACAGAGGAGTCCCCAAACTCTCAATTCCCTACACCTGGAAGTGATATACTTCTTCCATCACATTTCACTGGCTGAATTCATCACACACCACCTAACTACAAAGGATCTAGAAGAGTAGTTCCCTTGTGTACCTAGGAGATGGAGGAGGACATTGGGAGTCTCTCTCTCCTTCCAGCAAAACTACTAAGCAGGCATGAAGGTAAACTAAAGAAATACTCTGGTCATACAAAGGCTCAGAACAGAACATTTAATTCCAATACATCTTCTCCCAGGAAGCTACCAGAGGGGATGTGCCACCAAAATGAAGAAGTAAACCGAGGAAGATGGTAACATAGGATGAGGAAACAAAGACTCTAACCCATGGCTGAGTCAAAGGGTATTGCCAGGAAATGGTGAACATCCCAGGTGAGCAGCTGGCCTTTATCTGAAAGTGTGTAACCTAAAGCTACCACTCTGAGGGAAGACTCATCAGAGAAGGAACCAGCACAGAGGAAGCTATCCAAGAGGCAGAGTGGCACCTGGGCCTGGGGATGTGGGCAAACAGCCTGCATCCAGCTCTGTCTGAAGCTGTACCTGTTCTTAGAGAATTCAGTCACACGAACCAACTTTTCCTGGTGCTCTAGCTCGTTAGGGTCCGATTTTCTGTCACTTGTAATAAAAACAAAAAACAAAACAAAACAAAACAAAAAAAATCTTCAGACTGAGGCCAGGAAACAACAAAAACAGAAGAAATAAATCTTGTCCTCAAGGAATTTTAAATATTTTGGGGGAAATTTTTATCCAGCATCAACTATTAGGTATTGCCTCTGCCTCTAGACTCTAATCTGCAAGGACTATGTACTTTTAGCTAATTTCCTTGCATTCAGTGGGTCTTAGGAACTGGACTGTTTCAGAAATGAGAACTTCCTTGTCTTGATGTTGGTACTCTTTTACAAAATAATTCACTATTTAAACATTGTAACATTTATTCACTTTTATGAAAAATTTTTCGATTTCTTTATCCAAAGAAAAGAAACACAGATGTTTCCAAAGGTTTATTACAGGTACAAATACTGGGAACAACATTGCAGAGATCATTAAGAAAACTGTTATATACCTATACAATAGAACCCTAAATTATTTTAAATAATTTCATTAAAAATGTATTTCTGGCATTTACTTAACTTATTTAACTTATGAAAGTGATTCATAACTTATTATTAGGTGAAAGAAGTCAGGTGACCAACCAGTTTCCTAGTTTTTAAAAATGGACAAAACATTTTAAGTTGTTTTCTGAGTGTTGAGATTTCAAGGGAAGTTTCTTTTTTTTTCTTTTTTTAATATGAAATTTATTGTCAAATTGGTTTCCATACAATACCTAGTGCTCATCCCAACAGGTGCCCTCCTCAATATCCATCACCCACCTACCCCTCCCTCCCACCCCCCATCAACCCTCAGATTGTTTTCAGTTTTTAAGAGTCTCTTATGGTTTGGCTCCCTCCCTCTCTAACTTTTTTTTTGATTCCTTGTTTTCTTAATTTTCTGCAATCAATATGGATTAGTTTTACAACAAGAAAAAGGTATTTATAAGATTGTGAGTTCAAACAAAGGTATTTTGTCAGCATTAAACAGGAGAGTGAACTGCAGAAATATTTTTAGCTGGATCTCGCTACTCTTTTACAAAAGCATGTACTATTTAGACACTGTAATATGTCCTCAACTTTTCAAAGAAGTTACAATTGAATATGAGAAATTTTCTCACATTCTAT
Organism: Panthera tigris; assembly: GCF_018350195.1. Lineage (NCBI taxonomy): Eukaryota > Metazoa > Chordata > Mammalia > Carnivora > Felidae > Panthera > Panthera tigris. Next base: position 20,030,124 of record NC_056665.1, read on the forward strand.
AAAACATATCACGATGTGGCATAAAGCATATCACCATCATACGCAGGAAGGTGTTCTTCAAAGAACTGTTAATTCAGTAAGCAAAATAAAATAGATACGTTATCAATTTTTAAAAATAATTCTAGGCCTAGATGTTAACATTTATTCTTCAGGCCCTTTGTTGTTGAGATACGACTGCCAGGAGATTAAATTATGTGGGTTCCCCATGCCAAACAAATCAATGCCACTTTAATAAAGCAACATTTGAAGTAAGAAAAAAAAATGACAGGCTCATACTGAATCTTACCTGTCTGTGTTTAAATTAGAATTAAACCTATAAGTCTGAAGATGTACTGATAATTACAAATATTGCTAAGACAAGTATAAATGCCTTTTTATATCTGAATTTGATCTAAAACTACCTGTAATTTGATCCAAATTACCGGTAATGGTTTTCATTATGACTTCAGGTCTTCATAAGAGAAAATGTCCCTTAAAAAATTATTTTCTCCATCCTCCATAAATCTCATGAAATAAAGATAACTGTGTTCCAGCAACATCTACCATATTCAAAGTGTTTGCTTTCAGGATCGTTTTGACCAGAAGACATGTACAACCTATGGTTGTTCAGAGTAAGAAAATACAAAGCAGCACTTAGTATCCTACGGTATAACCCCAAATTTCCCTAATTATCGTTAAAAAAAAGTAACCACAGTACCTTTTCAGTATCCTAAAACACAATTTAGTGAGAATTCATATCACACATATCTGAGATCTAGGAACATCTTTAAATGTACCTTTAATTAATTAATTAACTAATTAATTAATTTATATCTTTACCTCTAACATGGGGCTCGAACTGACGACCTTGAGATCAAGTGTTGCATGCTCTTCCAACTGAGCCTGCCAGGTACTCCAGAACATCGTTAAATTAAATAACATGGCATATGAGTTGCTGATACTTTGCTTACTTTATATTAATTCATTTTACGCTCTTAAATACATTTTGATGATAAAAGATACCTTTTTCCTTGCACACTTTTAATAGTTTACAGTCATCAAGTGTGTAATTGACTATTGACCTGGAGTTGCTAGTTTCAGGCTAGGATAAACTACAATCCTCATTTAGCACAAGGATGGAGATATATCACCACTAGATGGTAGTATGAAGTAGTCATTAACTTCCATGTTGTTTAAACTTGGTGTTGACAGCGATATTTCTCTTCAAGGAATAAATCACTCCGAAGGCATCCTTGTCACTCCCATTAGCTCTATCTACTCTCCTAACTTTAATTTGCTAAATCACCCCCCCGTGATGAAGGAATGAAAGCCTCTGATTCATAACGAAATCTGTTACCTAAAGTTCTCTGGGTTAAATAAAATGAGGGCTTCTGAGGAGTGATATTAATTCCCTGTGTTCTTTCACAGTTACTTTAAAGCTCTAAAAGATATTGAAAAAGAATGCAAATAATAGTTTTCATAGCCAACTAAGCAGAAAAACCAAAATAGCATTAACAACAAACAAAACTTCACCATTCTCCATGATATATGTAGTTGACAAGCTAAAGCTTTTGTTTATTTTCATTGCTAAGTCTTGCATGGAAAGAATGTTTCTGGTAGATAGGGTGAATTTTGTTTTTATCAGTGTGGTTCAAGCAATCAGGCTCTGGTTAATACCCTATTTAATCAAAGCATTGCAGTTCCTGGCAGTTCTCTGATGGACATTACTAGTGGGCTCAGTCTCCCAGGAGAACACAATGGTTTCACTCCAGACAGCATTTGCCAACTTCACTCTGTGCTGCTGAATTTTTCCATTATTGATTGAAAAAAAAAGAATTCTACATCATTTACGCATGAAGGTCACTCTGGTGCTAATATGTAATATGTAGATATAGCTCCTCTCTCATTTGGGGTCAACTGGTAAGAATGACTCCATTCTCAGGGTGCCCAGCTGGCTCAGTTGGTGGAGTTCTTGATCTCAGGGTTGTAGGTTCAAGCCCCATGTTCAGTGTAGAGATTACTTAAAAATTAAATCTAAAAAAAAAAAAAAAAGGATGATTCCATTCTCCAAGGCCTGAATCATTTCAGTTCAACTCCTAGTAACTCCATTAAAACCAATGTTTCAATTCTCCCCCCCCCAAAAAAAAACCCCAAAAATCAAACTCACACACACACACACACACACACACAACAAATGTTTCCCCTACAACCAACTCAGCACTGGAATGATTTGCATGAGTTCGGATAGGAAAGATAGTATAGATAGAAATCTGTTAAATAAGAAATAACACTGAATTGGTAAATACCAAGATTAAATAACTAAAAAGTTATTTTTACATTTATACTTATTTTTATACTTCCTTCATGAAAGAACACATCCCAGTAATGATCTTTCAGTTCAGTACCTTGAGAAAAAATTCTTAGTATATTTATAAATGTATAAATAAGTCTTAATCCTTTTGGGTTGTTATAACAAAATGCCACAGTCTGTGTGGCTTATAACAAGAAACCTTTATTTCTCACAGTCCTGGAGGTTGAGAAGTCCAAGTTAAGGGTGTCAACAGATATGATGTTTGCTGAGGGCTTCCTGGTTCATAGATGGTCGTCTTTATCTCTTCACATGGCAGAAGGGGCAAGGAGCTCTCTGGGGTCTCTTTTATAAAGGCATTTAGGCTCCACCCTCATGACGTAATCACCTCCTAAAGGTCCCACTTCCAAATACCCTCACGTTGGGAGTTAGGATTTCAGCATATGAATTTGGGGGGGGGGATATGAACATTGAGACCATAAGACTATATGTGTGTGTGTGTGTGTGTGTGTGTGTGTGTGTATGAATATATGACAGAGAGAGAGAGAGAGATAAAAAATACAGCCAATTTTTAATAAGACAATATTCCGTTATTGTCTCAATAACAATCTGAAAAATTGCTTACTGACCACCATAGTTCTAAGTGTTGTGAGGAAAGCAAAGAAGCAAAAGATGGAACCTACCCTCAAGAATACATATCCACACATTCTTATTGAAGAAACTAAGCATGAATTCTTTAAAACAGTACAAGGCCTCATGTAACTAGATAGCAGATTGAAAGCCACACTGAAGGATCAGAGAAAAGAAAGTCCTCTTGAGCCAGCACAGAGAGATATGCCTCCCTGGAAGGGAAGTGACTTAAGCACTTCATGTGCTTCACATAATGTCTTGTGAGGTTCATCCATTCAATGAATATATTTTAGAGCAAAGCATTCTGGTGTAGAAAGTGGTGGGTGCAGAGAGTTCACGATGAGGAACAGATTGGGCAAGCCGGTTGGCATCAGCCAATGGCAGACAGTTCTTGAAAGCCAGGAAAAGGAACTTTTACTCAATTTTCCTGGCTCCAAGTCAACAGACTGCTTCATAATTGCTGGGAGGGGCTGGGAGCTGATTCTCTGCCTCCACATTCCACTCCCCACTGTTTTCATGAGTCACCACTGTGCCACTGAGTGGCGGGGCCCATTGCCAAACTCTATGTGGGACTGGTACATCCATATCTCCCCTGAAGAGCTGGTACATTGACAAGTCCCATCCCACACCCCCTGGAAAGATAGCAAGCTCAGAAGTTGGCACACGCCTTAGTTCACGCCTCTTTAAGGTGGTGGAGCTGGGAAGGTCAGAGTTACAGAAAGCTTAAGAAGAACATTCAGGTGGCTAGGGACCAGAGCTGAGCAGTGGGAGCTAGACAGTCTTGATTTGGTAACTCAGGACCTGGTCTTCTATAGTTTGGGGAGAGGATTGAACCCGCAGAGCTGCCAGGTGGTTTTGATTTGTGTGGGTGCAATACAAGGTCAGGAATGCCAGAAACCAACTACCAAATGCAGCAGCAATAAAAGATCTGCTGACCAAGCAAGGCTCAGAAACACAGCAATCAGGCTGTGGAATTGGTGAGGGGTGCAGAAAAATACAGTCTGGTCCCAAGCCAAGTTTTTGGACATAGAAAGTCCAAGGAAGAAGAGGGAAGAAATTGTTTTTTCGTTTGTTCATTTTCTGTTTTTTGTTTTTTCCCAGTGAACAGCTGGGGAAGGGTTAGAATGGAGAAACAATTGTCCAAACCGAGGAAAAAGTGCTTGGAGACACCATTTATTGAGTGATCTCTTCCTACCTAAGAAGTACATTACTTACATCAAATGCCAAAAAAGTATAAATTTAGGCGTCTTAGAAAGGGCAGGAGAACTGTTGGTGGAATGAAAACTCATACAGCCACTCTGGAAAGCAGTGTGGATGTTCCTCCACGGTTAAAAATAGAACTACCCTACAACCCAGCAATTGCACTACTAGGTACTTACCCAAAGGATATAAAAATACTGATTTGAAGGGGCACATGCACCTTAATGTTTATAGCAGCACCATCAATAATTGTCAAATTATGGAAAAAGCCCAAATGTCCATCGACTGATGAATGCATAAAGAAGATGTGGTATAGGTATATATACATATAATGTAATATTACTCAGCCATCAAAAAGAATGAAACCTTGCCATTTGCAACAATGTGGATGGAACTAGAGTGTATTATAATAAGTGAAATAAGTCAGAGGAAGACAAATATATGATTTCACTCATATGTGGAATTTAAGAAACAAAACAGATGAACATAGGGGAAGGGAAGGAAAAATAAAATAAGATAAAGACAGAGATGGAGGCAAACCATAAGAGACTCTTAACTATAGAGAACAAACTGATGGTTGCTGGAGGGGAGATCAGTGGGAGGATGGGCTAAATGAGTGATAGGTATTAAGGAGGGCATTCATTGGGATGAACCCTGGGTGTTATATGGAAGTGATGAACCACTAAATTCTTTTTTAAAGATTATTTCTTTATTTTGAAAGAGATGGAGAGAGAGAGAAACAGAGAGTGTTTGTGGGTGGCAGGGTAGAGAGAGAGGGAGTGAGAGAGAATCCCAAGCAGCCTCCATACTGCCAGCACAGAGCCTGATGTGCTGCTTAAACTCACAAACCATGAGATCATGGCCTGAGCCAAAATCAAGAGTCAGATGGTTAACTGACTCAGCCACCCAGGTGCTCCTGAATCACTAAATTCTACTCTTGGAAACAATACTACACTATATCTTAACTAACATAAATTTAAATAAAAAAAAAAAAGAAAGAAAGGGCAGGAGAACATCTAGGTGCCATATTGTAATTGATAGGAGCAAAGATAACTCTAACTATTGGAATGTAATACTAATGTATTACTAATTGTATATACTAATGTAATACTAATGTATTAGTTATCTATTGCTGCATAACAAATTACTCTCAAAACTTAGTGCATTAAAAAACACATTTATTTTCTCAGCATGTGTGGGTCAGAAATCTGGGCATAGTTTAGTTGAGTTACCCAGCTCAGCATTTCTTTTTTTTCTTTTTTTACAATATAATTTATTGTCAAATTGGTTTCCATACAACACCCAGTGCTCATCCCAACAAGTGCCCTCCTCAATGCCCATCACCCACTTTCCCTTCTCCCCCACCCCCTATCAACCCTCAGTTTGTTCTCAGTATCCAAGAGTCTCTTATGGTTTGCCTCCGTCCCTCTCTGTAACTGTTTTTTCCCCCTTCTCCTCCCACATGGTCTTCTGTTAAGTTTCTCAAGACCTACATATGAGTGAAAACATGGTATCTATCTTTCTCTGACTGACTTATTTCACTTCAGCTCAGAGTTTCTTACAAGATTGCAATCAAACTGTCAGGCAGGGCTATGGTCTCATCTGAAGGTTCGGTTGGAGAGGATCCACTTCCAAGGTCACTCACATGGTTGTTGGCAGGATTCCTTGTGAGCTGGTAGGATAAGGGTCTTGATTTCTCACTGGCAAGTGGTCAGAGCTGCCCTCAGTTTCTTGCCATGTGAGCTTCAGCAGCTTGCTTTATCAGATTAAACATGCAAAGAGTCAGAAAGAGACAATGTACAAAAAAGATGGAAATTAATCTCTTATAACCTAATCTAAAAAGTGGCATCCCATCACCTTTGTTGTATTTTAGTCATTAAAATCATATCACTAGGTTCAGCTCATATACACAAGGGTAGGGAACTATGAGGAGTGAATACCAGGAGGCAGGGATCATTGGGAGCCCCATGGAAGTGGTCTACTACTAGGGGATTGGGAGAGTAGAAATATCATGGACCACATTTGGATAGTCAGGATGAAAGTTATTTAGGGACTCAGATAATGAGCTGAGTTGAGTTCCTAGTGCAGCACCCAGAATCACAACACACTGCCATTTGAGCCATGGAGAGCTCAAGAAGGGAGGCAAGCTGGAGACCTAGATTATGAAGCATCCCATTTTGACCATGTGCAGGACATATATACTTAATGTCATTGCACACATCTGCACAGTATATTGGTCTTCTATCTGAACAATTAAGTCTTTTCTTGAGAACTCCAAAAGACCCCTCCTGGAATGTGCATTTTTCATCAATTTCTTCCTGATTCTCAGAGAACTGACTGATGAAACTGACCTTGGTCGCAGTGTTGAACCACACGGCAAAAGAAGCCACTTAGATTTTTTTTTTTTGAGACAGAATAAGGCCTAAAAATTGTTTTGCCTTGATTGCTGTTGTTACTTTTCTAGAAATGGTCTCTTCTTATTTTAGACAGGGATGTAACATCTGCCTGTTCTCTCAAAGCTCTTGTGGGAGCCAAATGCAATAATGTTCATAAATGCATTTTGAAAAAAAATTTTTAAGGACAAATGTCATATATTCAAACCACATACTGCTATTGTCATTGTTGTGGCTTCAGAATAAAAAAGGAACTGTTGGGGCACCTGGGTGGCACAGTTGGTTAAGCGTCTGACTCTTGATCTTGGCTCAGGTCATGATCTCACAGTTTATGAGTTCAAGCCCTGCATCAGGCTCTGCACTGATGATACAGAGCCTGCTTGGGATTCTGTCTCTCCCTCTCTCTGCCCCTCCCCTTCTTGTTCTCTCTCTCTTAAAATAAATGAATAAACTTAAAAAATTAAAAATAAATAAAAAATTTAAAAAAGAACTGTTTATCAGAAAAGATTGAAGCTTTCAAGATAGGTTTTGACTTCTTCCATTCCTTCTGTTCCTAGGATAGCTAATCCCTCCATCCCAACAGGAGACCTCTTCTTTATGACTTTGAGATCTGTACCTTCATCTCACCCTCCTGATGTCTGAATTCAGGCCCTTATCTTAGGCCAAGTTCACAGACAGTCCTCATGCTTGTCTCCATGTGCTACTTACTTTTGCCAGATCTTTCTGAAACACTTCTTATCACCATGTCACTCTCTGTGTGAGGCACAGAACTCTCAGCCCTCACTTGGGGTCTCTTGTCACCATGCCATTGTCCCTCACTCACTGATCCCCATCCCACCAGTCCCATACCCCCTATTCCCAGATCAATGGCCCTACTGAGGTCTTGCCCCTGTGTGCCATCTCACTCTGTGCATGGAAACAGAGGACATGGGTCTATTCTCTGATGCCTTGCACCTACCATGACTGCTCACCCTCAACTTTCCTCAGCACTTTTGTGCTGGATACATTGCAGCCTTCTTCCTGACTTAAATATTGACTTGAAATCATTATTTGTCATTTAAAAGAAATCCTAGATGTCAGGGCACCTGGATGGCTCAGTCAGTTGAGTGTCCGACTTCAGCTTGGGTCATGATCTTGGGATTCATGGTTCAAGCCCTGCATCAGGCTCTGTGCTGAGCATGGAGCCTGCTTGGTATTTTCTGTCTCCGTCTCTTTCTGCCCCTTCCCTGCTTGCATGTGCTCTCTCTCTCAAAATAAGTAAATAATCTTAAAAAAAGCTTTAAAAAGATCCTTAATGTCACTAACTGAAGATACGTTTAATCACAATTGCTCAAGAAAGTAAATATAATAACCTTTATTTTATGATTGAGGAAACTGTGCCTGAAGGCTACACAGTTAGTAGAGGCCAGAGCCAATACCCAAACCCAGGCCCATGTGTTCTTTCTACCCAGGGTGCCCAGTGATATCTTCCCTATTAGATTGTGAGACACCCTGTTCTCTGAGTCATTTGACTCTCCACAAGAACTGGGGATTTTGTCCCAGGGTAGAAAACAAAGTGATATGTACAAACTCCTGACAGACACAGACATTTCTGCCACCATTTATTAAATGCTGATAAATTTTAACGGATAAAAAAGGTTAACTTGTATTTTGTGGAAAAAAAAGAAATGTTAATGAAATTGTTATAGTTCTGGTAACAATGCATGTCCATATTAAATATAAAGGCTGAAAATGTTCCATTTCTTGCAGGTTAAGTCTGACGTTGTCTATTAAATACCTACATTAAATGAAGTATCATACTGTCTTAAGATTTCTTCATTTACATGAAGAGACTCCAGGGTGTAACACTTTAATCTATAAAAAGTACTAACTAAAAGTAACCGTTACCATGGCAACACACTGCATGCATTAGTAGCCTTCAAAGGCAAAGCACTTTGGAAATGAGCGTTTAAAGATACCCCAGACTAATCGAAACTCCAGGTAATGAATTTTAAATCACTTTTAATGCTTGGAGTTTCATTATTAGGTTCAGAAGTAGATCACAGAGCTTGCCCCATACATACACTATTTTTAAATTAAAGGGCAGTATTTCATCAGTGAGCAACTGCTGATTTTCTATATATATATTTTTTGAGGAGCCCAAAAATGAATTTTAAAATGTGTCGAGATGCATAAGGTCCACAATTAGCTGTGACAATTTGTCAAGAGAAGACCTAGGGGTGGTAGGGCACTCCTCCTATGTGAAGTCATACCAATAGTCAGAGCAATAAGACAATCTCATTCTGATAGAGGAAACACGAAGAGATAAATATGGCCTACAGAAGAGCCCACAAACTACCACACATAGATCTGGGATGGGCACAGGAGAACAGTTCCACCCAGACCAGAGGGGAAAGAATGATGTCTTAGCAGCAATGATTGGGAAAACCACCTCAATAAATGGACAGGACAGAGTTTGATCCCTACCTCACACTATTCAAAAAAGGCAAAGTCCTATTGGATTCAATACCTACATATAAAAAGTAAAACCATAAAACTTTACAAAAAGGTGACAGGCAATGTCTTGGACACTTTGGAGAGAGATTATTTGGACAAGATCTTTTTAAGTTTTATTTACTTAAGTAATCTCTACACCCAATGTGGGGATCAAACTTATGACCCCAAGGCAAGAGTTGCAAAATCTTCCTACTGAGTCAGCCAGGTGCCCCTTTATTTATTTATTTATTTTATTATTTTTTAATTTAATTTATTTTTTTAATTTACATCCACATTAGTTAGCATATAGTGCAATAATTATTTCAGGAGTAGATTCCTTAATGCCCCTTACCTGTTTAGCCCATCCACCCTCCTACAACCCCTCCAGTAACCCTCAGTTTTGTTCTCCATATTTATGAATCTCTTATGTTTTTATCCCCCTCCCTGATTTATATTACTTTTACTTCCCTTTCCTTATGTTCATCTGTTTTGTCTCTTAATGTCCTCATATTGAGTGAAGTCATAAGATATTTGTCTTTCTCTGACTGACTAATTTCACTTAGCATAATACCCTCCAGTTCCATCCATGTGGTTGCAAATGGCAAGATTTCATTCTTTTTTTATTGCCAAGTAATACTCCATTGTATATATATATACCACATCTTCTTTATCCATTCATCCATCGATGGACATTTGGGCTCTTTCCATATTTTGGCTATTGTTGATAGTGCTGCTATGAACATTGGGGTGCATGTGCCCCTTTGAAACAGCACACCTGTATCACTTGGATAAATACCTAGTAGTGCAATTGCTGAGTCATAGGGTAGTTCTATTTTTAGTTTTTTGAGGAACCTCCATACTGTTTTCCAGAGTGGCTGCCCCAGCTTGCATTGCCACCAACAATGCAAAGAGATCCTCTTTCTCCGCATCCTTGCCAACATCTGTTGTTGCCTGAGTTGTTAATGTTAGCCATTCTGACAGGTGTAAGGTGGTATCTCATTGTGGTTTTGATTTGTATTTCCCTGATGATGAGTGATGTTGAGCATTTTTTCATGTGTCAGTTGGCCATCTGGATGTCTTCTTTGAAGAAGTGTCTATTCATGTCCTTTGCCCATTTCTTCACTGGATTGTTTTTTGGGTGTTGAGTTTGATAAGTTCTTTATAGATTTTGGATACTAACCCTTTATCTGATATGTCATTTGCAAATATCTTTTCCCATTCCATCAGTTGCCTTTTAGTTTTGCTGATTGTTTCCTTCACTGTGCAGAAACTTTTTATTTTGATGAGGTCCCAATAGTTCATTTTTGCTTTTGTTTCCCTTGCCTCTAGAGACATGTTGAGTAAGAAGTTGCTGCAGCCAATGTCAAAGAGGTTTTTGCCTGCTTTCTCCTCGAGGATTTTGATGACTTCCTGTCTTAGGTCTCTCATTCATTTTGAGTTTATTTTTGTGCATAGTGTAAGAAAGTGGTCCAGGTTCATTCTTCTGCATGTCGCTGTCCAGTTTTCCCAGCACCACTTGCTGAAGAGATTGTCTTTATTCCATTGGATATTCTTTCCTGCTTTGTCAAAGTTGGCCATATGTCTGTGGGTCCATTTCTGGGTTCTCTATTCTGCTCCATTGATCTGAGTGTCTGTTTTTGTGCCAGTACCATACTGTCTTGATGATTACAGCTTTGTAATACAGCTTGAAGTCCGGGATTGTGATGCCTCCTACTTTCGTTTTCTTTTTCACAATTTCTTTGGCTATTCGGGGTCTTTTCTGCTTCCATACAAATTTTAGAATTGTTTGTTCTAGCTCTGTGAAGAATGTTGGTGTTATTTTGATAGGAATTGCATTGAATGTGTAGATTGCTTTGGGTAGTATTGACATTTTAACAACATTTGTTCTTATCCAGGAGCATGGAATATTTTTCCATTTTTTTGTGCCTTCTTCAATTTCTTTCATAAGATTTCTATAGTTTCACTGTATAGATTTTTCACTTCTTTGTTTAGATTTATTCCTAGGTATTTTATGTTTTTTGGTGCAAATGTAAATGGGATCTATTCCTTGATTGCTTCATTGTTGGTGTATAGGAATGCAACCAATTTCTGTGCATTGATTTTATATCCTGCCACTTTGCTGAATTCATGGATAAGTTATAGCAGTTTTTTTTTGGTGGAATCTTTTGGGTTTCCATATAGAGTATCATGTCATCTGTGAAGAGTGAAAGTTTGACCTCCTTCTGGCCGATTTGGATCAGGTGCATCTTTAAATAAGAAATTAAATGCTGAATATGATGGATAAGATCGCATAAAAACTAAACATTTCTGTTCAGTGAGGTCATCTTGGTGAAAGTTAGCAGAAACAATAACCTAGGGAAGGATATATAAAATGAATAAAATTGGCAAGGGATTAATAATAGAACAACTCTGTCTGAGAGAATCCACTGCAATGATGGAAATGTTCTAGGTCTATGCTGGCTACTAGCTACTTGTGGCTACTGAGCACGTGAAATGTGATTCACATAGCTGACTAGTGTGACTGAGCTGCTGAATTCTTAATTTTATTTAACTGTAATTAATTATAATTCTAATAGCTGCATGGGACTAACGGCTATCCTATTGGGTGGCACAGATATAGACTATACAAGGAACCCTACCAATCAATAAGACAGAAAACTCAAAATTTAAATAAGCAAAAAGAAAAAAATGACCTTACCTAAACTTTTTACCTTAATTCTCCTCCATTTACATTTCCTTGCTTATCTTATTTTTCTTTTGTTGTATGTATTTCTACAATGTGCCCCAAATCCCTTTCTGGCAATGAAATGGAACCTACATACCTAGGAACAGCCCCCTTCCAGGGACCAGATACTCTGGCTGAGGCTGGCCTTACAGGGTCTTTGAGTTTCTCCAAGTTGGGCCATCACTGACCAGTGATGAAGCTCCACACTCTCTTGTGATGTACACAGGCCCAGGTTTTGTGGAACTTGTTTATTCAAGTTCACTTTAAAGAAGAAATGAAAATATATTTATCAACTGCTTAATGAGAATCTAAGACAGTAAACAAAAGGCTCAGTGATGTTTCCAACTCCAAACAAGCTAACTTTTAAGGTGCGTGTTACATTCTTTTACTTTTCGTCATGATAAATGTACTGTTTAATCCCCTTCACCTAGTCTTTAAAAATGTTTATTTATTTAGTTTGAGAGAGATAGAGACAGTGCAAGCAGTTGAGGGGCAGAGAGAGTGGTAAAGAGAATCCCAAGCAGGCTCCGTGCTGTCAGGGCAGAGCCCAACGTTGGGCTTGATCTCACGAACTATGAGACCATGACCTGAGCTGAAACCAAGAGTCAGACACTTAACCAATGGATCCGCCCTGGCACCCCAATCCCCTTCACCTGTTTGATCAATCCTCCCACCCACCTCCCCTTTGGTAACCATCAGTTTGTTCTCTATATTTACAAGTCTGTTTCTTGCCTTGCCTCTCTCTCTCCTTTTTTCCCTCTTTGCTCATTTGTTTTGTTTCTTAAATTCCACATATGAGTGAAATTATATAGTATTTGTCTTTCTCTGACTGACTTATTTCACTTAGCTTTTACTTAGACTTATACTCTCTAGCTCCATCCATGTTGTTGAAATAGTAAGATTTCATTCTTTTTTAATGGCTGAATTATATTCTGTGATAGAACTCAACATCCAAAAAAAACAAATAATCCACGTGTTGCATTATTTTTGCTGTTTACATAATTAAGAAGAAATTTTAACTTTGTGTAAAGCTTTTAGCCAAAGAGAAAAATGAAGAAAGTGTAATTTATTTCTTCAACTGAACAGGAGCAATATTTCAGATTATTCTTGTTCTTTCACCATTAGAGATATATAATCCAGGTAGAATGGTCCAGAGGAAGGGAACTAGTCGCAAAAAGGATGAGGGGATCTCCATGGGAAGCCAGGAAAGAATTTAGTCTTCCATACTGGGAAGGTGGCATTGAAGCCATGTGGCTGTGCCATACACATCACCCAAGAGGAAATATGGATACAACAAACATTGTTTTGCTCAGAAAAACGCTTTGAGAGAGGAACTATTTCTTCCCTGTATTAGGTCACAAAAGCAGGTAGTTTACCAAGCCAGAGGTATTAAAATGAAAGATATGAAATTGTCCTTTACCCAGGACAAAAATGGCCAACAAAAATGACAACTTAAGATGGTCCAACCATTCGGCTCTCAACCAGAAAAGGTATCTGAACCTCCCTGAGAGATGAGAGGAGAGGTCGCATGTTTAAGTGTTTGAGTTTCAGGGATGAACAGGACAGGCAAGCTTCAGGTCCAAAAGGGTGTGAATGGAGAGGCAAGAACCAGAGCTACAGCCAAGAGTCTGCAGGGCAATTTAGCAACGTGGAGTGAGCTGTCCTGCGCAAACAGCCCTCAGGCATCAGTACTACCAAAATAAAATAAAATAAAATAAAATAAAATAAAATAAAAAGAAGCTGGAAAGTCCCAAATCTATGCTCACAATAGATACCATTGATCTTCAAAACCCCAGGCCAAGCACTGTGGCTTCAACATATTTTTCTTGAGTTGATGAACCTTTAGAGTAAGCAAAGCTGCTATGGGAACAAGCCCTAGTGTTTTTCACAGAGCCTGGAGAACGATGCTTCTCCCTGAATGTTCTCTGGGCTGAGCACACAGGCAACACCCGTTGGTGGTCGTGGGTGCTCAGGGGTGAGGGGAACCCTGTAGAAGGGGGCTGTTTTGACCCAAGCATGGGAGAACTGCTGGGGCATCCAATTCTAAACTCTGGTTTGTCTGCAAAATCTTCTGTTTCATATTTTATGATGAATAAAAATGGTTCATGTTTTCTTTCATTAAAATGCATCATGAAGTTTGGGGGAAGAATAAGACAAATATACTGGGTGATTTCAAAGCTAAAGTTCAGTGTCTATGGAGTTTTAAAAAAATGCATCATAAAGATACATCCCATTCAGGGGCACCTGGGTGACTCAGTTGGTTAAGCATTCAACTTGGGCTCAGGGTTTGTGAGTTTGAGCCCCACATCAGGCTCTGTGCTGATAGTGCACAACCTGCTTAATATTCTGTCTCCCTCTGTCTGCCCCTCCTCTGCACTCTTTCTGTCTCTCTCTCAAAAATAAATAAACATTAAAAAAAGAACTATCCCATTCAGTTCTGAAATATCATGAAGTGATTCAATAACTGTAGTAAAAATGATTTAAATGTTCAAAATAAGACTGCCTATATAAAACCTCTTGTGCAGTCATTTGACTGAACTTCCCAAGCACGTTGGCCAGCCAACTGGTTATTTTATTATTATTATTATTTTTTGGAACTGTAAGGATCAAACCTTTGACTTAGAAATGATCTTGGTGTAATTTAAAGCTTTGAGTCAGACAAAGCTGGGTTCACATTGGCTTCAGCCAGTCAGCGAAGTGTGGGCTTCAAGCTTCTTCACTTCTACACACCTCGGTTTCCTCATGCTTTGAAAATGAAGAAAGTGGAAATATCCATGTCTCTTCTCCTTGCAAGGGATTGGCATCCACTTGCTGTCCCTTTCTTATGCTGGACCAGAAGCGCGGGTTCTATGATGTGACCTTCAAGGACAGAGGAAGAATTCAGTCCAGAGTCGTCACCCCAGGCCCATTCCTGGGAACAAAGAGCAGTCCTGATAGACTCTTCTAGGAGAGGAGCAAGGAAGGGAGGCCATAGCGCAGGCAGGCAAGGCAGTATTTCCCCTGGCCCTGCCTCGCCCTGCAGCCCTCCAAAGTCCCAGCCAACTACTCCCAGGGTGTTCTTTTCCTGGAAACCCACTTTCCTCCAGAGCCCAGCTGTGATCTTCATTTTCAGGGCCTGAGTTCTAAGGCCCTGGAGAATGTGGGAGATGAGAAAGGGAGAATTTTGTCCCCTCTCTCTTCTGAAATACAAAAAGAGAATTATGTATTAAAGTTATTTCAGAGCAATGTTTTTTTTGTTTTGTTTTCATTTTTTTATTGTGGTAAAATAATTTAATATAGAATTTATCATCGTAACCATTTTTCAGTGTATAGCTCAGTGATGTTAAATACATTCACGATGTGCAGCCATCACCACCATCCACTTCCAGAACTTTTTCATCTTGCAGAATTGAAATTCTGCACCCGTTAAACAGTAACTCCTCATTCCTCCCTTCTCCCATTACTTGGACCCCCATTATACTTTCCGTGTCTCTGAATTTGACTACTCTAGGAAACTCATATAAGTGGAATCATACAGTATTTGATTTTTTATGACTGGCTTATTTCACATAACACAATGTCCTCCATGAACCATAAGGTTCACCCACGTGGTAGCAGGTGTCAGGATTTCTTTGCTTTTTAAGGCTGAATAAATACATCATTGTATACATAGACCACAAATTTGCAGAGCAATGTTTTTAATATGCTCAATTTTTCTTTGCCTGTATGAAGAAAAGCTATTTTCTAAAACATCTTAGGATTTTTGCTTAGTTTGTTTACAGTAATGTCTTCTGATAAATTATTTTCTTTAGCAGACAGTACAAATAATGTCAAGGAATTTGTTGATGCTTAGATTTAATCATCCACTCATAATGTAGTAACTCCCTTCTGGTCTCTTATTTGCTTCTGGATAAAAATAGAGATTTCAACCTCAGAGCAAAGAGCAGGTTATTGTATTTATTTGGTGTGTTATAATTAAAACTGTTGTGAATTCTGCAGCTTCATTTTGCAGAGGCTGAGAAAAACTTTTTTCAGTTTGGCTCAAGTAAATTCACACTTCCTTAATTCCAGTTTGTGTTTTAAGATCTAAAAATGAACCTAGGATTGAAAACAAAATGCAACCACACCATTGTGGCATGTCTGGGCTCATGCAGGAACAAAAGTGTGTATGCAACCCCTCACACATGCCCAGATGACACATTCATAAACCCAGCTGAAGCCCTGTGACTAAATTTGAGACCAAGGACATTATTGCTCACACATGTTTTTTTCCCCCCACTTTTGATTGAGGTCGGCTCTCTGACCCCATAGTAAACTGTATTCTTACCCATGGCATTGGATTCTTGTTAGATTAATTGAAGCATTATAAGAAAGAAGAAAAAAGAAAATTTGTCAGTAAGAGGTCACTAAAGTATAATCATTGTATTTATCAACAGAGTTTTGGAGATGGCAGGAGCCTTAGAGTCTATGGGAACACTTGTCATTGGGGTCTCTACAACATAGCACCCCAATGTCCATGGGAATCTTCCAACAGATAAGGGGCACCAGATCCTTCTCTCCTGCCCCAGTGTAGCCTGGAGACTGGCACGTTGAGTTCTGGGATATTGAATCTTGATTGCCATGATGCAAGGAACTGGGCAGGGTCGGAGATCAGAGGTCATATTGTCATGGTGGCAGCAGCTTCAGTGACCATAATTATATCCCATCAGGGCTCTTCCTGCCTACTTCCTACTTCACGACCTTCCAGAGCTTCCTAGTCCTGCTGCTCCAGAGGGTAGTAGTGTGGGACCTAGGTAGTGTGGGACCTAGTATGTGTTTGTGAGCACACATACCTTGAGCCAAATCGGCGTGGAGTTCAGAGGAGAATCAGGGAAAGTAACCTTGATATGGAAATAAAGTTGGGTGAGATTCCAGATCTGCTTCTTCTAGAGCATGTGGCCTTGAACAAGCACATGGCCCTGCTATGTTTTCTTTTCTTCATTTGTGCAATGAAACAGGTGTTGCCTTGCATGGTTACTCTCAAATGAGACTTGAATGTCTCTTTAAACTGTAACACACTGTACATCAGAGAGGATTTTACTATTATAGACCAAAAGCCCGCCAGCCACACAAGACTTGGATTTGAAATGGCTTTGCATATAATATTATAGCTCCCACATCACTGCCCCTTGACCCCACCCAGGACTGCTAAAAGTGACATCACCCTTCCATTCTATGCCTGGATGGACAGCAGTAGATCCAGCTTCAGGATTAGCTTAATCCAGGCACTCCAGAACTGTGTTCCGGACTCGCCTGCGGGTGGCTACGTCGCATGCGCTGCTTCCAGGCAATTCTAGTCAAGGAGGTTGACAAAGGGGACTGAAACTGCCATCTCAGATTCACAGCTTCTCTGGAGCCTGAATGTCAAAGTCCACTTGACAACATCCAGGTGCTGGTGTCAGCAAAGCCATGCTTCTGAGATTAGTGTGTGAACTTTCAATAAAGGAGGCTGGGGAGATGGTGGCATAGGACGACGCTGGGCTCACCACGTCCTGTTAATCACTTAGATTCCACCCACATCTGCCTAAATAACCCGGAAAAACCGCCAGAAGACTAGCAGAATGGACACTCTGGAGCCAAGCATAGACAAGAGGCCCACAGAAGAGGGTAGGAAGTGTGGAGAGGCAACGTGCGCTACACGGACTGGCAAGAGGGAGCTGGGGCGGTGGAGTGGTAGCCCCCCCCCACCCCCTCGTAAGGCAGAGCCCCCAAGTCTGGCTTGGAAAAACGGAGGGCCGGACTGCGTGAGTTCTGACAGCCAGTGGGACTTAATATCTGGAATGTTATAAGTCAACAGCTCTGCCCGGAGAGCAGGAAGGCAAGAGGACACTGGGAGGGAGAGGTGTTGAGCCCCAGAAGACAGAGCTCAGCTCGGTGGGGAACAGAGGCGCTGGCCAGCACCATCTCCCTTGCCCATCCCCCAGCCAAAATCTCAAAGGGAGCCAGTTTCTGTCACTGAACTTGCTTGCACTGTGCAAACACCCAACGCTGTGCTTCTGTGGATCCATCCCTCCGTCGGGTCTGCCTGCCTCTCTCCTGGTGCTGCAGGGCCCCTCACAAAGCGGACCACCAAGGGCAAAGTGAGCGGAGCCTGCCCCTCCCACCCCTGTGCACCTTGCGGATACACCCCAGCTAATATGCCAGATCCCATAGGAGCAGCACCATAAGCCTGGCAGTGTGCAAGTAGCCTGACAGGGGCCACACCACTCCACAGTGAGTCCTGGCCCTGGGAGAGGGGAAGATAAGGTATACACCAGTCTGACTGTGGCCCCAGCGGTGGGCTGGGGGCAGACATCAGGTCTGACTTCAGCCCCACCCACCAACACAAGTTACTCCAGACAACACAGGGAAAGAGCCCTGCAATTCCGCACCACTCCAGGGACTATCCAAAATGACCAAACGGAAGAATTCTCCTCAAAAGAAACTCCAGGCAGTAGTGACAGCTAACAAATTGATCAAAAATGATTTAAACAATATAACTGAACATGAATTTAAAATCATAGTCATAAAATTAATCGCTGGGCTTGAAAAAAGGATAGAGGACAGCAGAGAATCTATTACTACAGAGATCAAGGGACGAAGAAACAGTCAGGAGGAGTTAAAAAATGCTATAAATGACCTGCAAAATAAAATGGAGGTGACCACAGCTCGGATTGAAGAGGCAGAGGAGAGAATAGGTGAATTAGAAGATAAAATTATAGAAAAAGGGGAAGCTGAGAAAAAGAGAGATAAAAAAATCCAGGAGTATGAGGGGAGAATTAGAGAACTAAGTGATGCGATGAAACGCAATAATATCCATATAATAGGGATTCCAGAGGAGGAAGAGAGAGAGAAAGGGGCTGAAGGTGTACTTGAACAAATCCTAGCTGAGAACTTCCCTGATCTGGGGAAGGAAAAAGGCATTGAAATCCAAGAGGCACAGAGAACTCCCTTCAGACATAACTTGAATCGATCTTCTGCATGATATATCATAGTGAAACTGGCAAAATACAAGGATAAAGAGAAAATTTTGAGAGCAGTTAGGGATAAACATGCTCTAACATATAAAGGGATACTGATAAGACTAGTGACAGATCTATCTACTGAAACTTGGCAGGCCAGAAAGGAATGGCAGGAGATCTTCAATGTGATGAACAGAAAAGATATGCAGCCAAGAATCCTTTATCCAGCAAGTCTGTCATTTAGAATAGAAGGAGAGATAAAGGTCTTCCCAAACAAAAACTGAAGGAATTCATCACCACTAAACCAGCCCTACAAGAGATCCTAAGGGGTATCCTGTGAGACAAAGTACCAGAGACATCACTACAAACATGAAACCTACAGACATCACAATGACTCTAAACCCGTATCTTTCTATAATAACACTGAATGTAAATGGACTAAATGCTCCAACCATAAGACATGGGGTATCAGAATGGATAAAAAAAAAAAACAAGACCCATCTATTTGCTGTCTACAAGAGACTCATTTTAGACCTGATGACACCTTCAGATTGAAAGTGAGGGAATGGAGAATTATCTATCATGCTACTGGAAGTCAAAAGAAAGCTGGAGTAGCCATACTTATACCATACAAACTAGACTTTAAATTAAAGGCTATAACAAGAGATGAAGAAGGCCATTATATAATAATTACAGGGTCCATCCATCAGGAAGAGCTAACGATTATAAATGTCTATGTACTAAATACGGGAGCCCCCAAATATATAAAACAATTAATCACAAACATAAGCAAACTTATTGATAAGAATGTGGTAATTGCAGGGGACTTTAATACTCCATTTACAGTAATGGGATAGACCATCTAGACACAGGATCAATAAAGAAACAAAGGCCCTGAATGATACATTGGATCAGATGGACTTGACAGATATATTTAGAACTCTGCATCCCAGAGCAACAGAATATACTTTCTTCTTGAGTGCACATGGAACATTCTCCAAGATAGATCACATACTGGGTCACAAAACAGCCCTTCATAAGTATACAAGAATTGAGATCATACCATGCATACTTTCAGACCACAATGCTATGAAGCTTGAAATCAACCACAGGAAAAAGTCTGGAAAGCCTCCAAAACCATGGAGGTTAAAGAACACCCTACTAAAGAATGAATGGGTCAACCAGGCAATTAGAGAAGACATTTAAAAAATATATGGAAACAAACAAAAATGAAAATACAATGATCCAAACGCTTTGGGATGCAGCGAAGGCAGTCCTGAGAGGAAAATACATTGCAATCCAGGCCTATCTCAAGAAACAATAAAAATCCCAAATACAAAATCTAACAGCACACCTAAAGGAAATAGAAGCAGAACAGCAAAGACACCCCAAACCCAGCAGAAGAAGAGAAATAATAAAGATCAGAGCTGAAATAAACAATATAGAATCTAAAACATCTGCAGAGCAGATCAATGAAACAAAGAGTTGGTTTTTTGAAAAAAAATTCATAAACCTCTAGCCAGGCTTCTCAAAAAGAAAAAGGAGATGACCCAAATAGATAAAATCATGAATGAAAATGGAACTATTACACCCAATCCCCCAGAAATACATGCAATTATCAGGGAATACTATGAAAAATTATATGCCAACAAACTGGGCAACCTGGAAGAAATGGACAAATTCCTAAGCACCCACGCACTTCCAAAACTCAAACAGGAAGAAATACAAAACTTGAAGAGACCCATAACCGGCGAAGGAATTGAATCAGTTATCAAAACTCTCCCAACAAATAAAAGTCCAAGACCAGATGACTTCCCAGGGGAATTCAACCAGACATTTAAAGCAGAGATAATACCTATCCTTCTCAAGCTATTCCAAAAAATAGAAAGGGAAGGAAAACTTCCAGACAAATTCTATGAAGCCAGCATTACTTTGATTCTTAAACCAGACAGAGACCCAGTAAAAAAAGAGAACTACAGGCCAATATCCCTGATGAATATGGATGCAAAAATTCTCAACAAGATACTAGCAAATCAAATTCAACAGCATACAAAAAGAATTATACACCATGATCAAGTGGGATTCATTCCTGGGCTGCAGAGCTGGTTCAACATTCACAAATCAATCAATGTGATACATCACATTAATAAAAGAAAAGATAAGAACCATATGATCCTGTCAATCGATGCAGAAAAGGCATTTGACAAAATTCAGCATCCTTTCTTAATAAAAACCCTCGAGAAAGTCGGGATAGAAGGAACATACTTCAACACCATAAAAGCCATTTATGAAAAGCCCACAGCTAAAATCATCCTCAATTGGGAAAAACTGAGAGCTTTCTCCCTGAGATCAGGAACACGACAGGGATGTCCACTCTCACCGCTATTGTTTAACATACTGTTGGAAGTCCTAGCATCAGCAATCAGACAACAAAAGGAAATCAAAGGCATGAAAATTGGCAAAGATGAAGTTAAGCTTTCACTTTTTGCAGATGACATTATACATGGAAAATCCGATAGACTCCACCAAAAGTCTGCTAGAACTGATACATGAATTCAGCAAAGTTGCAGGATACAAAATCAATGTACAGAAATCAGTTGCATTCTTATACACTAACAATGAAGCAACAGAAAGACAAATAAAGAAACTGATCCCATTCACAATTGCTCCAAGAAGCATAAAATACCTAGGAATAAACCTAACCAAAGATGTAAAAGATCTGTATGCTGAAAACTATAGAAAGCTTATGAAGGAAATTGAAGAAGATATAAAGAAATGGAAAAACATTCCCTGCTCATGGATTGGAAGAATAAATATTGTTAAAATGTCAATACTACCCAAAGCTATCTACACATTCAATGCAATCCCAATCAAAATTGCACCAGCATTCTTCTCGAAGCTAGAACAAGCAATCCTAAAATTTGTATGGAACCATAAAAGGCCCCGAATAGCCAAAGTAATTTTGAAGAAGAAGACCAAAGCGGGAGGCATCACAATCCCAGACTTTAGCTTCTACTACAAAGCTGTAATCATCAAGACAGCATGGTATTGGCACAAAAACAGACACATAGACCAATGGAATAGAATAGAGACTCCAGAAGTGGACCCACAAAAGTATGGCCAACTAATCTTTGACAAAGCAGGAAAGAATACCCAATGGAAAAAAGACAGTCTGACAGTCTCTTTAACAAATGATGCTGGGAGAACTGGACAGCAACATGCAGAAGGATGAAACTAGACCACTTTCTCACACCATTCACAAAAACAAACTCAAAATGGATAAAGGACCTGAATGTGAGACAGGAAACCATCAAAACCCTAGAGGAGAAAGCAGGAAAAAAACCTCTCTGACCTCAGCCGCAGCAATTTCTTACTTGACACATCCCCAAAGGCAAGGGAATTAAAAGCAAAAATGAACTATTGGGACCTCATCAAGATAAAAAGCTTCTGCACTGCAAAGGAAACAATCAACAAAACTAAAAGACAACCAATGGAATGGGAAAAGATATTTGCAAATGACATATCGGACAAAGCGCTAGTATCCAAAACCTATAAAGAGCTCATCAAAGTCCACACCTGAAAAACAAATAATCCAGTGAAGAAATGGGCAGAAAACATGAATAGACACTTCTCTAAGGAAGACATCCAGATGGCCAACAGACACATGAAAAGATGCTCAACATCACTCCTCATCAGGGAAATACAAATCAAAACCACACTCAGATACCACCTCATGCCAGTCAGAGTGGCTAAAATGAACAAATCAGGAGACTATAGATGCTGGCGAGGATGTGGAGAAACGGGAACCCTCTGCACTGTTGGGAATGCAAACTGGTGCAGCCATTCTGGAAAACAGTGTGGAGGTTCCTCAAAATAAAAATAGATCTACCCTATGACCCAGCAATAGCACTGCTAGGAATTTACCCAAGGGATACAGGAGTGCTGATGCATAGGGGCACTTGTACCCCAATGTTTATAGCAGCACTTTCAACAATAGCCAAATTATGGAAAGAGCCTAAATGTCCATCAATTGACAAATGGGTAAAGAAATTGTGGTTTATATACACAATGGAATACTACGTGGCAATGAGAAAGAATGAAATATGGCCATTTGTAGCCACGTGGATGGTACTGGAGAGTGTTACGCTAAGTGAAGTGAGTCATACAGAGAGAGACAGATACCATATGTTTTCACTCCTATGTGGATCCTGAGAAACTTAACAGAAGTTCATGGGGGAGGGGAAGAAAAAAAAAAGAGGTTAGAGAGGGAGGAAGCCAAAGCATAAGAGACTCTTAAAAACTGAGAATAAACTGAGAGTTGATGGGGGGTGGGAGGGAGGGGAGAGTGGGTGATGGGTATTGAGGAGGGCACCTGTTGGGATGAGCACTGGGTGTTGTATGGAAACCAGTTTGACAATAAATTTCATATTAAAAAAAAATCCAGGCACTCCTGTTCCTCCAGTGCCATGCCTAAAGTGTCTGCCTCATCTTCACTTCCTAGACAGCAGTATCCAGAGGAAGTGAGAAAGAGTCCCTTCCATAGCACTCTCAAAAGAAAGAGATATTTTCTGGATTGCCGAACAAATTTTTCAGCTTGCTCACTAGCCTGAATTGGATCTTATGCCAATTTGTGAACTGATCTAGGGCAAGGAGAATGGGTCACTCCTTGACCAACCATATCCCAAGATTGGGGTTGGAATCCACTTGCCCTAAGGCACATGAGAGTTCTGTAGGTGGAGGTTTGGGGGGAAACTGCACAAAGCTAGAGCTCTGTTAGGAAGCAGGGAGTGGTGAATGTATGCTATGTGTGCATAAAAGAGTCTGGATGAAAGTGCAGAACAGTATATCCAGTATGTTGACATTTTTTTCTTAAAAAATAGAGATAAAATTATATATATATTTCTATATGCACAAAATATATTTAGAGGGATAAATAAGAAACTGTTCGTGTGGCTACCTCATGGGAAGGATCTAGGTGTCCAGAGACATGGATGGGGAAAAAGCTTTTCATTGTATACTCATTTATACCTTTTTAGTTTTGAGCCATATAATATATTACTGATTCAAAAAATTAATAAATTAAAAATTATAAGAAAAGTGGACTTTCAGAAGCATGAAAGTCTGATGAGACATAGGCACTTCACATGTGGACACTTTCAAGGACTTTACTCCAGATTAAGTAGGAGCTGTACCTACTTATTCAACCAAGAGCCCAGTGGATAACTGTTGGGTCAAATACACACACATACACATACACACACACACACACACACACACACACACACATGCACACACATGCACACAGACACCATGAACATTAATTTTCAGAGGCGGTACAATCTGAGGTCAGATTGTTATCTGAACCCTGGCAGTTTGGTTCCAGAGCCTGAGTGCATAATAGCACCCTGTCCTGCCTGCATACACTCAAACCATCATACACTTCTATGTGCTCTTATGGGTACCATAAATTGCCAAGAGATAGTGCAAAATTGTCTCCAAAAAGATTATTCTGATATATTTTCCAGTGAATAATACATGAGAGTGAGTGTTTCCCTGCATTCTCACCAACACTGGGTATAATGAATTTTTAAAATCCTATAGTCAACTCTTATTATTTCTATTTTTCATCTCTTACCTAAGAATGAGGGTATGCATCGTTTCATGTTTATGTTTGCTTTTTGTATTTCTTTTCCTGTAAGATGCTTACCTATTTTTTCTATTGGGTCATTTATTCTCTTCTTTCAGACTTATAACAGTTCTTTTTTTTACTGTGAACATTTAACCATTGCTCATATATATCAGAAATATTTTGTCCAATTTTATCTTTTGTAGGTTTATTGTACTTTTCTTTTTCTGTGCAAAGGAACTGAATTTTTATGTTCTGAGATTTATCAGTGTTTTCCTACTTAGCTTCTTTAATCTGGTGTCATCCGTAGAAGGTTCTCCCTATTAAAGATTATAAAAAACATTTACCCCTATTTCCCTCTTGTAGATTCTCATGGTAAAACTCTAATCTTTAGTGCTTTTGAAATCTGTACACTAAATTTGCATGTGTTTGTGTATCTTAACATGGTAAGAATCACAAATAGATCATGTATATTTTTAACATAATGCAGATTTCAGTTGAAGTCATTCTGTCTTTGGATATTTACCAAAAAGTTGACTTGAATCCCCACTGCACACCTGAAAAGAAACCTAACACCCTTTCCAAGATTTCTGTGGGCTCCAGAGGGCCAGCCTGATTCTCTGCTCTGGCTGAACTCTCACAATCCCATATATCCTACAACTCTCACCATATTCTGCTCTGTGATTTATCAGCCAGATGAGCAACTCAACCTCTCTTTTTCTTTGGGTTTCTTCAAAGCGACTCACACAAAGAAGAGCTTTGTATAGGGTTGGAGTGAGAGGTGAAACTCTTCTGCTGCAGCACCAACTATAAATTGGACATTAGACATACATGTTCATAAAGTCCTTTGGTCAACTCACCAGTTGGGAATCGCTCGCTTGCAAATTTCTCCAAGAGTCTTAGGCTTCTACCAAGTTTGCTCAACCACACAACCCTCTTCTGCTTCCCTCCCATCTTTTTTCCCCTTCCCTGAAGTTCTGTTTCCTTTTCATGCCAAGCATTGTCACTCTTTCCTTGTTGGTCATTCCAGAACAAAGCGCTCTTTCAGGGCTTTGCCTTCTAATCAAAGTGTTGTCAAAAACAGAGAGACCATTCCATCATTAAACACACCCTAGTACTACCTATTAAAAAAAAAATCATTCTGTTATACTAAGGTTTGAAAGTCTTTACAGTAATGCAAATTGAATTTATTTCAAATGACTTCATAGAATTGATCAAGAGATCATAAGACTTCTATTCTTTATTAGTAATGAATGGAGTTTCTAAGTCAAAGGATTCTTTCTTTTCTTAAATTCAGCCTTGCTTAGCCATATTGTATGTTTATTGTGATACACTTTATTTAAGTATATATTGGGATTTTTAAAGTTTGTTTATTATTATTATTATTTTTTAGTAATCTCTACACCCAATGGGGGGCTCACACTCACTGCCCTGAGATCAAGAGTCACATGCTCTTCCAACTGAGCCAGTCAGGCACACTTACACCGGATATTTTCAGCTAAATCCATATGTAAGATTTAAAAATAGAGTTCTTTGTGAGTGCGCATGTGTGTGTGAGGGCCATCTGAATCAGGTTTTAGATGCCAAAATGCATTAGCTCAGGCAAATAAATTAGTAAGTTTTCTTTACTCCTTTCTTCTTTAGAACAGCTTATCAAATGGCATTGGAATAATCTTTTCTTAGAGAGGCTGTACTATATCACTAGACAGAACAAGGAAAATTACAAGAAACAAAGAGGGAAAACAAACCTTACTTATAAAGGAGCAAAGATAAGAATTACATCAAACTTCTCCTCAGAAACCATGTAAATGAGGAAAAAATGGAGTGAAATATTTAAATAGAAAGAAAACAATCTAGGATTTTGTATCAAGTGACATTACCCTTCAAAAGTAAAGTAGAAATAAAGACCACACCAAAAAAAGAAAAAAGAAAGAAAGAAAAGAAAAGAAAAAGAGGAATTTTGTTGCCAGGAAACATGCTTCGCAAGAAATGTTTTTAAAAAGATCTTTGGAGACAAGGAAATTAATATAGTCCAGAAACCTGGATCTATATAAAGAAAAGAAAGGCATTAGAGAATTAATAAATGAGAGTAAAAGAAAATTTTTTATTTTTCTTATTGTTAATTTAGCTCAGAGATAAGTTTGTACAAAATAATAATATGCATTATACAATAATTATATAATAATATAATCAACAATATATTTGTTGAATAGATGAAATATATAACATATATTTAATAATATAATAATATATATCAATAATATATTAGATGATTAGAGTTTATGTATAAGTGAAATGAATGACAGAATGTTGTAAGGAATGGGAGGGAGGAGTTGGAAAGACTCTGTTATAAGGTACCTGCACTACCCATGAAGAAGTACAGTGCTAACTGAAAGTGGACTTAGACTAATAGTAAATGTGTATGGTGAACTCTAGAATAGCCATTGAAAAATGTTTTTAAAGTATAATTGATATGCTAAGGAAGGAAAGAGAATGGAATTTATAAAATGCTTGATTAAACCAGAGAAGACAGAAAATGTGAATACAAAACACACACATGCACACACACACACAAAACAAAACAAAATGAAAAACAAAGAACAAAGGCAATGAATAGAAAGCAGTTATAAGTATGGTGGATATGAATCCAATTGTAACGATAATCACTTTAAATGTGAATGATCTAAATATAACAATTAAAAGAGAGTATCAGAGTAGGTAAAAAAAAAAAAGACTCAGCTATATGTTGTCTATAAGAAAATCACTTCAAATATAAAGATACAGATGGATTAAAAGAAAAGGGATGGATCAACAAATGGTGCTGAAATATTGTTAATCCACAGTTAATGCACACACAAAACAATGAAGCTGAACCGTTACATAAACTCTTAGAAGAAAACAGGAGAAAAGTTTCAGGAAATTGAATTTGACAAAAGATTTCTTGGTATGGCACCAAAGCCATAAGCAACAACACCAAAAATGAATAGACTAGATCAAAATATAAAACTTGTGCATCGGGGTCCCTGAGTGGCTCAGTCAGTTAAGCATACAATTCTTGGTTTTGGCTCAGGTCATGATCTCACAGTTTCATTGGTCCAAGCCCTGCTACTAGCACAGAGCCTGCTTGGGATTCTCTGTCTCTCTTTCTCTGCCACTCCCCCATTTGCACGTCTCTGTCTCTCTCAAAATAGATAAATTTAAAAAATTGTGCATCAAATGATGCCATCAGAAGACTTGAAAGACAACACTCAGACTGGGAGAAAATATCTGCAAATCACATATCTGATAAGAGAATAATATCCAGAATATATGGAAAACTCTTTTTTTTTTTTTTATTTTTGGGACAGAGAGAGACAGAGCATGAATGGGGGCGGGGCAGAGAGGAAAGAGGGAGACACAGAATCGGAAACAGGCTCCAGGCTCCGAGCCATCAGCCCAGAGCCCGACGCGGGGCTCGAACTCATGGACCGCGAGATCGTGACCTGGCTGATGTCAGACGCTTAACGACTGCGCCACCCAGGCGCCCCTATGGAAAACTTGTAAAACTCAACAACAAACCATCCAATTTAAAAGTGGGCAAAGGATTTGAATAGATATTTCTCCAAAGATGATATACAAATAGCCTACCAGAACATAAAAAGATGATCAAATCACTGGTCACTAAAGGAATGTAAATCAAAACCACAATAAGATACGATTTCACACATATTAGTATGGCTATTATTAAAAAAAAACAGGAAAATGTGTGGAGACATTAGAACCCTTGTACATGGCTGGTAGGCATGTTCAGTGGTGCTGCCACTGTGGAAAACAGTATGGAGTTCCTCAAAAAATTGAGCACAATTATCATTTGATCCAGCAATTCCACTTCTAGGTATATACCTAAAAGAATTGAAAGCAAGATTTAAACAGATATTTGTATACGAATATTCATAGCAGTATTCACAATAGACAAAAGATAGAAACAACCCAAACATCTATCAACAGATGAATGGATTTTTTAGAATGTGATATATACATATAATTAAATATTATTCATCCTTAAAAAGGAATGGAATTCTGATACATGGCACAACATGGAAATCTCCCAAAGTGACGTAAGTCAGACAGAAGACAAATATTGTATGATTTTGCTTACATAAGTGTTTTAGTTAGGTATGACTGCTATAACAAAATACCATAATCTAGGTGGCTTGTAAACAACAGAAATGCATTTTTCATAATTTTGAAGGCTGGAAAGTCTGAGATCAGGGTGCCAGCAAGGTCAGTTTCTGGTAAGAGCCATCTTCCAGGTTTCAGACTGCTGACTTCGCATTGTATCTTCATGTGGGAGAGAGCAGAGCAGAAGAAAGCTCTCTCATGATTCTTATGAAGGGCATTAATCTCATTCATGTGGGCTCCTCTCAAAGTCTCCACCTCCTAATACCATCACACTGGGAGGTAAGGTTTAACGTAAATTTTGAGGGAACATAAAAATTGAATCCATAACATTGAGATACCTAGAATAGGCAAATTCACAAAGACAGAAAGTATGATAAAGATTATTACAGGTTGATGGGAGGGAATAGTGAGGTGTTATTGTTTAATGGGTATAGTTTCTGTGATCAATGTTTCCATGATGAAATACTTCTGGAAACAGTGGTGATAGTTGTACATTGTGAATGTATTCAATACCACTGAATTGTACATTTAAAATGGTTAAAATGGTAAATTTTATGTTATGTATATTTTACCATAATAAAAAAATTTAAATGAATGTAGAAAAACATACCATGCTAACACTAAGAAAGTTGGAATAGCCACATTAATTTCACACAAAGCAGATTAGAAATCAAGGAAAATTTTCAGCGATAAAAGGGGTCATAATGATAAAGGGATCAATTCTCCAAAAGACCTAACAATTCTTAATGTAAATGTACCCAAAAAGAGAGCATCAAAATGTATGAGGAATGATAACTAAAAGAGAGCAGGGATAGGTATACTAATATAAAGTTAGGCCTCAAAACTAGTCTTAACAAATTCAAGAAGATTGAAATTATACCAGGTATCTTTTCCAATCACAATGGAATGGAACTAGAAACAAATAGCACAGGAAAAACTGGAAAATCCACAAATATGTGGAAGTTAAATAGCACAGTCTTCAACAACTAGTGAGTCAAAGTCACAAGGGAAATTAGAAAATATCTTGACACAAATGATGGGGTGCCTGGGTGACTCAGTTAGTTAAATGTCCAACTCTTGATTTCGGCTCAGGCCATGATCTTACTGTCCTGAGAGCAAGCCCTGTATCAATCTCCATGCTGAGCATGGAGCCTGCTTGGGAATTCTCTCTCCCTCTCCCCCAACGCTCCCCCAATCCCTTTCTCTCTTTCTCTCTCTCCTCTCTCAAAATAAATAAATGAACATCTTTTCAAAAAAGAAAAAGAAAATATCTTGAGACAAATGAAAATGAAAATACAATATACCAAAACTTAGGGGATGCAGCAAAAGCAATACAAACAAGGAAATGGATAGCTAAAATGTCTATATTAAAAAAGAAGAAAGATCTCAGATAAATAACCTAACTTTACACCCAAAGAAACTATAAAAGGACAAAGTAAGCTCAAAGGTAGCAGTAGGAAAAATCAGAATGGAGATAAACAAAATAGAGAATAGAAAAGCAATAGTAAAAAAATCAATGAAACTAAGAGTTATTCTTTTTATCAGCAAAATTGACAAACCCTTAACTAGATTAACTAAGGAAAAAAATACTAAAAAACTTAAATCAGAAATGAAAGAAGAGACATTACAACTGATGTCACAGAAATTAAATGGATTATAAGAGAATACTATGAAAAATCTATGCCAACAAATTGGATAACCTAGAAGAAATGTGTAAATTCCTAAAATCACACAACTGACAAAGAATGAGTCATGAAAAAATAGGAAATTTGAAAAGTATATAGTCAAGAGTTAAATCAGTAACCAAAACTTCACAACAAAGAAAAAGCCCTTCACTGGATAAGTTCACTGAAGAATTCCACTAAACATTTAATAAAGAATTAACACAGGGGCACCTGCATGGTTCAGTCAGTTAGGTGTCCAAGTCTTGGTTTCGGCTTAGGTCATGATCTCACAGTTCATGAGTTTGAGTCCTGCATCTGGCTCCTCACTAAAAGTGCAGAGTCGACTTGGGATTCTCTCTCTCCTTCTCTCTCTCTGCCCCTCCCCCACTCATACTTGCTCGCTTATTCTCCCTCTCTCTCAAAATAAATAAATAAACATTAAAAATATCTTAGACACAAAATGGAATGGACATAAATAGAAAGGCATCCTATGTTCATGGATTGGAAGACTTAATATTGTTAAGATGTCCACACCATACAAAATGATCTACAGATTTAATGCAACCTCCATCAAAATTCCTATGACATTTTTTGTCAGAAATAGACATTTTTGTCTTAAAATTCATATGGAATCTTGAGGGACCCTGAATAGCCAAAACTATTTTGAAAAAGAGGAATGAAGTTGGAGGAGTCATACTTCCTGATTTCCAAATATAGTACAAAGATATTGTAATCAAAACCGTGTGGTATTTGCATGAAGGCAGACAAATAGACCACTAAAATAGAATAGAAACCCCAGAAAAATACCTTTACAAATATGGTCGACAAGATCTTCAACAAGAGTGCCGAGATGACTTGATGGGGAAAGGATAATATCTTCAACAAATGGTGTTGGAAAACTGGATATCCACATGCAACAGACTGGAATTTTATCTTACACCATTAAAACACTCCTTTTTTTTTTCTCAACCACTCTGTCTCCCACACACTTCTGGCCACCCAATGCATAGATTTGTCTACACCAGCCAATTCTCTAGTTCTTGGTAGATGCTGATTGATTGGTGTCCTACAACTTAACTCAGTTCTCACACTAACCTTCCTGTAGTTAGCACAGACCCCATAAACTAAGGGCTCAGTCTCACAACTCATATGCCAGTCACAGCTCCCAAGTTGTCACCTATACTTCTGACTAATTGGCTATAAATTGGAGTTTCCCCTCCCCTCCCACAATCTAGAGTGGCTCATAGAACTCAAGAAAACACTTGCTTACATTTACCATTTTATTATAAAGGATATAACTCAGAAACAGCCAGATAGAATAGAAGCATAGGATGAGTATGTGGAAAGGGTTGTGGAGCTTCAATGCCCTATCCAGGCACACTACTCTTCTAGTAATTCATGTGCTCACCAAACTGGAAGCTCTCCAAACCCCTTCAGTTAGACTTTTTTATGGAAGCTTTATTACATAGGCATGATTGACTAAGTCATTTGGCCATTGTTGATTACATTGATCTCTAGCCCCCTTCCCTTCCTTGGAGGTCAGGAGGTAGGGCTGACACTTCTATCTAATTACATGGTTGGTTCCCCTGGAAAACATCACCCTTCCCATTCCTGTGGGGTTTCTAAAAGTCATCTCATTAACAGAAGCTCAGGGTGTGGTTCAAAGGGGCTTTTTATAAAAAAACAAAAGTGAATCTTTCACCTTTATCACTCTTACCACTTGGGAAATTCCAAGGATCTTAGTAGCTAAGATCAAGAAAAGGGATGAAACCAAATAAATATATATACAAATCACAATATTACACCATCTACAAAAGTTAACTTTAAATGGATTAAAGACCTAAAACTATAAAATTTCTAGAAGAAAACATAGGGAAAACTTCATGACACTGGGTTTGGCAATGATTTCTTGGATATGACAACAAAAGTACAGGCAACCAAAACAAAAATTGACAAATGGGACTACATCAAACGTCAAACTTTTGTGCATCAAAGGATTCAGAATGAAATGAAAATTTCTGAATATTTGAATCATTATATTGTACACCTGAAACTAATATAGCACTGTATGTCAATTGCTTTTGAATAAAAGAGGAATATTATGAACAACTTTATGCTCACATATTTGACAACTTAGATGAAATGGATCAATTCCTTAAAGACACAATCTACCAAAACTCATACAAGGAGAAATAGATAACTGAATATACCTACATCTTTTAAAGAAGTTGAATTCTTAATTAATAATCTTCACAACAGAAAACATCTAACTCAGATGGTTTCGTGTGTGAATTCTATTAATCGTTTGCATAAGATGTAATACCGATAATCTACAATCTATTCCAGAAAATCAAAGCAAAGAGAACACTTCCTAACTCCTTGTGTAAAGCCAGCATAACACTAATACCAAAACTAGACAAAGACTTTATAAGCATATAAAATTACATGAACAAACAGAGGGCTGATGGGGTGGGAGGGAGGGGAGGGTGGGTGATGGGTATTGAGGAGGGCACCTTTTGGGATGAGCACTGGGTGTTGTATGGAAACCAATTTCACAATAAATTTCAAAAAAAAAATTACAGACCAACATTTCTCATAAACATAGACATTTATAATTGTTAGCTCTTCCTGATGGATAGACCCTGTGATTATTATATAATGTCCTTCTTCATCTCTTGTTACAGCCTTTAATTTAAAGTCTAGTTTGTCTGATATAAGTATGGCTACTCCAGCTTTCTTTTGGCTTCCAGTAGCATGATAAATAGTTCTTCATCCCCTCACTCTCAATCTGAAGGTGTCCTCAGGTCTAAAATGAGTCTCTTGTAGACAGCAAATAGATGGGTCTTGTTTTTTTATCCATTCTGATACCCTATGTCTTTTGGTTGGTGCATTTAGTCCATTTACATTCAGTGTTATTATAGAAAGATACGGGTTTAGAGTCATTGTGATGTCTGTATGTTTTATGCTTGTAGCGATGTCTCTGGTACTTTGTCTCACAGGATTCCCCTTAGGATCTCTTGTAGGGCTGGTTTAGTGGTGACGAATTCCTTCAGTTTTTGTTTGTTTGGGAAGACCTTTATCTCTCCTTCTATTCTAAATGACAGACTTGCTGGATAAAGGATTCTTGGCTGCATATTTTTTCTGTTCATCACATTGAAGATCTCCTGCAATGCCTTTCTGGCCTGCCAAGTTTCAAAAGAGAGATCAGTCACGAGTCTTATAGGTCTCCCTTTATATGTTAGGGCACATTTATCCCTTGCTGCTTTCAGAATTTTCTCTTTATCCTTGTATTTTGCCAGTTTCACTATGATATGTTGTGCAGAAGATCGATTCAAGTTACGTCTGAAGGGAGTTCTCTGTGCCTCTTGGATTTCAATGCCTTTTTCCTTCCCCAGTTCAGGGAAGTTCTCAGCTATTATTTCTTCAAGTACACCTTCAGCCCCTTTCCCTCTCTCTTCCTCCTCTGGGATACCAATTATGTGTATATTATTTCTTTTTAGTGTATCACTTAGTTCTCTAATTTTCCCCTCATACTCCTGGATTTTTTTTATCTCTCTTTTTCTCAGCTTCCTCTTTTTCCATAATTTTATCTTCTAGTTCACCTATTCTCTCCTCTGCCTCTTCAATCCGAGCCGTCGTTGTTTCCATTTTATTTTGTATCTCGTTTAAAGCATTTTTCAGCTCCTCCTGACTGTTCCTTAGCCCCTTGATCTCTGTAGCAAGAGATTCTCTCCTGTCCTCTATACTGTTTTCAAGCCCAGCGATTAATTTTATGACTATTATTCTAAATTCACTTTCTGTTATATTATTTAAATCCTTTTTGATCAGTTCATTAGCTGTTGTTATTTCCTGGAGATTCTTTTGAGGGGAATTCTTCTGTTTGTTCATTTTGGATAGTCCCTGGAGTGGTGCGGACCTGCAGGGCACTTCCCCTGTGCTGTGGTGTATAACTGGAGTTGGTGGGCGGGGCTGCAGTCAGACCTGATGTCTGCCCCCAGCCCACTGCTGGGGCCACAGTCAGACTGGTGTGTGCCTTCTCTTCCCCTCTCCTAGGGGCGGGATTCACTGTGGGTTGGCGTGGCCCGTCTGGGCTACTTGCACACTGCCAGGCTTGTGGTGCTGGGGATCTGGCGTATTAGCTGGGGTGGGTAGGCAAGGTGCACAGGGGCAGGAGGGGCAGGCTTAGCTCACTTCTCCTTAGGTGATCCACTTCAGGAGGGGCCCTGTGGCAGCAGGAGGGAGTCAGACCCGCTGCCGGAGGGGTGGCTCCGCAGAAGCACAGTGTTGGGATGTTTGTGAGGAGCAAGCAAGTTCCCTGGCAGGAACTGATTCCCTTTGGGATTTTGGCTGGGGGGTGGGCGAGGGAGATGGCGCTGGCGAGCGCCTTTGTTCCCCGCCAAACTGAGCTCTGTCATCCCGGGGCTCAGCAACTCTCCCTCCCTTTGTCCTCCAGCCTTCCCGCTTTCTGAGCAGAGCTGTTAACTTATGACCTCTCAGATGCTAAGTCCCGCTTGCTGTCAGAACACACTCCGTCCGGCCCCTCCACTTTTGCCAGCCAGACTCGGGGGCTCTGCTTGGCTGGCGGGCCGCCCCTCCGCCCCAGCTCCCTCCCGCCAGTCCGTGTAGCGCGCACCGCCTCGCCGCCCTTCCTACCCTCTTCTGTGGGCCTCTTGTCTGCGCTTGGTTCTGGAGACTCCATTCTGCTAATCCTCTGGCGGTTTTCTGGGTTATTTAGGCAGGTGTAGGTGGAATCCAAGTGATCAGCAGGACGCGTGGTGAGCCCAGCATCCTCCTATGCCGCCATCTTCCGAAAAGCCAATAAAGTTAAATTTAAAAAAAGAATTGGAATTTATTTTAATTGAGATATAATTGACATATAGCATTATGCTCATTTCCAGTGTCATATAATAATTCAATATTTGTATATGTTGCAAAATGGTCACCACAATAAGGTTAATTAACATCCATTATCACACATAGTTAGAATTTTTTTCTTTTGATGAGAACTTTTCAGATCTACTCTGCTAGCAACGTTCAAATATACAATATAGTATTATTAACTATAGTCACCATGCTGTACATTATATCCCTATGCCTTATAACTGGGAGTTTGTATCTTTTGACTATTTTCACCCATTTTGCTCACCCCACACCACTGACCCCTGGCAACCACCAATCTATTCTCTGCATCTAGTAGTTTGGGTTTAGGTGTTTTGGTTTTTTGTTTTTTGTTTTTTTGGTTTGCTTTTGTTTTAGATTCCACATACAAGTGACATCATAGAGTACTTGTCTTTATCTGCCTGACTTATCTCATATGACATAAAGGCCTCAAGATCCATCCATGTTGGCAGAGATGGAAAAGTGGGGTAAGAGGGAGCCATGTGTCCACAGAAGTCTCTGAGAGAGCCTCCACAGAGGAGCAGAAGGAAATGGAAGATAAAGTAACTAGTCCAGAGAAAGCTGAAGAAGCAAAATTAAAAGCAAGGTATCCTCATCTAGGACAAAAGCTTGGAGGTTAAAATTTCTTAAGGAAACGATAACATAAAAGGCAAAAATATTTTGATTCTGGGTTACAATATGGCTAAAGCAAAAATCAATAAGCCACTTCCTACTGCAGCTCTGGATAAGACAGAAGTTACTGGTGACCACATTCCCATTGCACAGGACCTACCTCAATGGAAACCATCCCTTGTTACTAGCAAGCTGTTGACTGATTAAAAATGCTGAATTGGAAAAAAAAATCCATCCATGTTGTTGCAAATGACAATGTTTCATTCTTTTTTATGGCTGCATAATGTGTGTGTGTGTGTGTGTGTGTGTGTGTGATTTTCTTTATCCACTCAATCATCAAGGAATGTTAAGTTGCTTGCATATGTTTGCTATTGTAAATAATACTGCAGCTAACATGGGGGAGGGCGGCCCATAGATCTTTTTGAGTTAGTGTTTTTGTTTTCTTTGGCTAAATAACGAGAAGTGGAATTGCTGGGTCATATGATGTTTCTATTTTTTAATTTTTTGAGGAATCGCCATACTATTTTCCATATGTAAATATAGCATTTACATTCCCACCAACAATGCATGAGGGTTTCCTTTTCTCTACATCCTCACCAACACTTATTATTTCTAGTCTTTTTGATAATAGTCATTTGGTGTGATATTTCATTGTCATTTTGATTTGCATTTCCCTGATGATTACAGATATTGAGCACCTTTTCATGTACCTGTTGGCCATCTGTGAATAATTAGAACTTGAAATTAAAAACACACGCCATTTAAATGGGCATCAAAAATTGTAATGCTTAGGAATAAGTTTAACAAAATATGTAAATTATTTATATGAAGAAATCTAAAAAATTTTGATGAAAGAAATCAAAGAAGATCTAAATAACAAGATAAATACTGTGCATGAATGGATGAGATATTTTTTAAATACCAGTTCTTCCCAATGTAATGTATAAATTCAATGCAACCCCAATCATAATCTTGGCAAAATATTTTGTGAGTATTGCAAATTCAATTATGAAGTTTCTGCACAAAGGCAAAATATTTAGAATAACCAACACAGTATTACAGAAGAAAAACAAAGTCAGAGGAGTGACCATACTTGACTTCAAGACTTACTATAAGTGGAACTAGAGTGTATTATGCTAAGCAAAATAAGTCAGTCAGAGAAAGACAAATATCATATGATTTCACTCGTATGTGGAATTTAAGATACAAAACAAATGAACATAAAGGTCTCTTCCTTAATAATATAGAAACAGAGAGGGAGACAAACCATAAGAGACACTTAAATACAGAGAACAAACTGAGGGTTCCTGATGGGGTGTTGGGTTGGGGGAAGGGCTAAAGGGGTGAGGGGCATTGAGGAGGATACTTGTTGGGGTGAGCAATGGGTGTTATTTGGAAGTGATGAATCACTAAATTCTATTCCTGGAATTATTATTACATTACATGTTAACTAACTTGGAATTAAATTTGAAGAAAAAAAAAAGACTTACTATAAAGTTTACTATAAAGTTACAGTGACCCAGGCAGAGTGGTATTGCTTAATAGATAAATAAGTCAATGAAACAAAACGAAAAGTCCAATAAAAGTTCATACAAACACAATAGATTGTCTTTGACAAAGAAGCAAAGGCAATTCAATGGAGAAAGGATAGACGCTTATTAAACAAATGGTGTTGGAAAAATTGTAAATTCACATGCAAAAAAAAAGAAAAAGAAATAGAGTGGCTGAGTGAATTAAAAAAAAAGATACAGACCTAATATCCTTTGCAAAAATTAACTTAAAATTAAACCTAAATGTAAAATGCAAAACTGTAAAACTCCTAATAGATAATGCAGGAAAAAATTTGAAGCAACCTTGGTTTGGCAATGACTTTTCAGATACAACACCAAAAACTCAATCCACGAAAGAAAAAAAAATTCAGTTATTCCAAAGGAAATAACAAGATAAAATATCTGGGAAAAAAATCTTAGTAAAATAGAGACAATTTACCTGATAAGGAGTTAAAAGTAATGGTTATAAATATGTTCACTAAACTGGGGGAAAGAATGGATAAACACAGGGAGAACATCAACAGAGATGGAAAATATAATAGAAATCATAGAACTTCTGAACTGAAAAATACACTAGAGGGGTTTAACAATAGACTAGATGCAACATAAGAAAGAATCTGTTAACTCAAAGATAAGGCAGTGGAACTTACCCAATCAGAGCAGGAAAAAGAATGAAAATGAAAAAAAAGAGAAAGAAATAAAAAAGAAGATAGGTTAAGGGAAAAAATGGGACAACATCAATTGGACTGACACTCACAACATAGGACTCCTAGAAGGAGAAGAGAGAGAAATGGGCAGAAATCTTATTTGAAGAAATAATGGCTGAAAATCTCCCTAACCTGGGGAAGGAAATGGACATCCAAATCCAGGAAGTTCAGAGAGCTCCAAATAAGAAGAACCCAGTAACTTTGCCATTAAAATGACAAAAGTTAGAAACAAGGAGAGAACATAAAAGCAGCAGGAGAGGGGTACCTGGGTGGCTCAGTTGGTTGAACGTCTGACCTCAGCTCAGGTCATGATCTCACAGTTTGTGAGTTTGAGCTCTTCATCAGGCTCACTGCTGTCAGCCTGTCAGCACAGAGCCTGCTTTAGATCCTCTGTCCCCCTCTCTCTGCCCCTCCCCAACTAGTGCTCTCCCCAAAAATGAATAAATATTTAAAAATAAAAATTAAAAAAGCAGTAAGAGAAAAAAGACTTGTTACATACAAGGGAACCTCCATAAGACTATCACTAGATCTTTCAGCAGAAACTTTGCAAGCCAGAAGAAAGTAGCACAATATTTTCAAAATATTGTGGGAAAAGCTTCTAGGTTTTTAGGTTTGCAAATAAGTTCTTTTAAGTAATACACAAAAGATAAAGAGAAAGGAATATAAGCACACCACTAAAGAAAATCATCAAACCACAAAAGTAAGGAAACAAGAGAAGAAAGGAACAGAGAAGAACTATGAAAACAGCCAGAAAACAATTAACAAAATGACAGTAAGCACATTGCTATCAATCATTACTTTAAATGTAAGTGGACTAATTCTCCAATCAAAAGACATAGAGTACCTGAATGGATTTCTTTTCAGAAATATCCATCTGTATGTTGCCTGTAAGGGACTTGCTTCAGATATAAGGACACACAAAGACTGCAGGTAAAGGGATAGAAAAAGATATCCCATGCAAGCAGAAACCAAAACAAAGCTGGAGTAGCTACACTTATATCAGACAAATAGACTTTATTTTATTTTTTTACAGGGTTTTTTTTTGAAGGAATCATCATCATCATCATCATCATCATTCCTACACAAAAACATAAAACTTTAATGGTTCTAGATTTTTCCTCCTGTTAGGTTGTGGCCGCTTCCTCACTAGGAGGGAAAAAGTACATCCATATCGGTTTCTCTGAGGACCCCGTGCAATTCAAGCAACAAAACCACAACTTACCAATTTTAAAGCCATTCCTAAAGATTCCTTTGTCCTCCTCATATTTTCAGGAATAGTGTAGCTATGTTCCAGAACAGATTGGCAACAGTTCTGAATACCTCCCAAGTCCACACCAAACAGGAAACCAAGAATGTTCTTGGATCTGTTCTCACTTTCGCCCCTCAAGAACTCAGGAGTTCAACAAGACAAATAGACTTTAAAACAAAGGCTGTAATAAGAGACAAAGAAAGGTGTACATTATGATAAAGTGGTCAACCTAACAATAAGCTATAACATTTTCAAATATTTATGCATCCAGTGTAGGAGTGCCTGAGTATATAAAGCACACATTAACAGAGTGAAAGGGAGAAATAGACAGCAACACAATACTAGCAGGATACTTTAACAACCCACTTACATCAATGGATAGATCCTCCAGACAGAAAATCAATAAGGAAACATTGGCTTTAAACAATACATTAGACCAGATGGACTTAACAGATGTTGACAGACCATTCCAACCAAAGAATACACATTCTTGTCAAGTATACTTGGAGCATTTTCCAAGATAGATCATATGTTAGACCACAAAATAAGTCTTAATACATTGAAGAGGGCTGAAATCATATCATGCATCTTTTCCAATCACAATGGTACAAAACTAGAAATTAATTACACAAGTAAAAGTGGAAAATTCACAAATATGTGGAGATTAGACCATGCTACTGACAACTAATGCTTCAAAGAATAAATCAAAACAGAAGTCAAAACATGCTTTGAGACTAATGAAAATGGAAAAATAACATACCAAAATGTATAGGATGTACCAAAGGCAGTTCAAAGAGGGAAGTTAACAGCAATAAATGCTTATGTCAAGAAATAAGGAAAGTCTCAGGGCATCTGGGTGGCTCAGTAGGTTAAACATCTGACTTTGGTTCAAATCATGATCTGCCAGTTCATGAGTTTGAGCCCCACATCAGACTCTCTGCTGACAGCTCAGAGCCTGGAGCCTGCTTCAGATTCTGTGTCTCCCTCTCTCCACCCCTCCCCAGCTCGCACTCTGTCTCTCTCTCAAAAATAAATAGACATTTAAAAAAAGAAGAAAAGTCTCTTGGAATGCAAGCTGCTGCAGTCACTCTGGAAAACAGTATGGAGGTTCCTCAAAAAACTAAAAATAGAACTACTCTATGACCCAGCAATTGCACTACTAGGCATTTATCCATGGCATACAGGTGTGCTGTTTCAAAGGGGCACATGCACCCCCATGTTTATAGCAGCACTATCAACAATAGCCAAAGTATGGAAAGAGCCCAAATGTCCATCGATGGATGAATGGATAAAGAAGATGTGGTATATATATACAATGGAGTATTACTTGGCAATGACAAAGAATGAAATCTTGCCATTTGCAACTATGTGGATGGAACTGGAGGGTATTATGCTAAGTGAAATTAGTCAGTCAGAGAAAGACAAAAATCATATGACTTCACTCATATGAGGACATTAAGAGACAAAACAGATGAACGTAAGGGAAGCGAAACAAAAATAATATAAAAA
Organism: Panthera tigris; assembly: GCF_018350195.1. Taxonomy (NCBI): domain Eukaryota; kingdom Metazoa; phylum Chordata; class Mammalia; order Carnivora; family Felidae; genus Panthera; species Panthera tigris. The sequence continues at coordinate 20,070,770 of NC_056665.1, forward strand.
CAGAGAGGGGGACAAAACATAAGAGACTCATAAATATGGAAAACAAACTGAGGGTTATGGGAGGGGTTGTGAAAGGGGGATGGGCTAAATGGGTAAGGGGCACTAAGGAATCTACTCCTGAAATCATTGTTGCACTATATACTAAATAGTTTGGATGTAAATTTAAAAAAGTAAAACAAGTTAATAAGAAAAAAAAAGATTAGGTCGGCACAAAACCTGCTTCTTGACTAAGAATAATGGCTTCATAACAAAGTCATTGTTCATGTTAATCTGATTTTCCTCTATAACCTAATATTGTTTTTTTACTGCCTTAAAGTATTAAATATAAATAAAACATAAATTCTGATATGTTTCCATGAAAAAAGGAACCACAGATTTCAATGTTATCGAGTACCAATCTTCTCATTACATACCCAGGATTTCCAAAGGATCTCACATTCTAAAAAGTAAATTTTTCCTTTATTTCAGTGTAAAAATCCAAAATACTCTAAAATCAAATTTTACTGAAAGCATTTAATAAAATATTAACACAATAAAATAGAGACATGTAAGCTGGCAGAATCCAGGTTTCAAATAAGCAAATGAATTCAACATGGTCTAATTCATATCGTGTTAGAATCTATACAGACAGTACTAAATAAAGCCATCTATTTAAAATCTTTTTGGGACTATCTAGTCTTCAAGATTTTGTTTCAGAGTAAAGGAGCTTCTTGGAACTTCCCAGAAGCCTCTGGTTGACCAGAGAACCAAAGGTAGAAGGACATAGTGAAACCGCAGAAGATAAAGATGGTCCCTGTGCAGGCTGTACTGCCCTGCCCTGCTTTCTCTGGAGAAAGGCCATGACAAAGGCCTCAGGGAGTCTATTAAGAAAGACTTTCCATGATGCTTACTGGGGTATCCTATTCTATCATTTATATAGGTAAATTACATGTATAATAATAAACCACTGCTTCTTTGAAGACTTTGATTAAAAAAAAAGTCTCAAATAAGCAATCTAATTTATAGTACAAAGAACTAGAAAAAGAACAAGCAAAACCCAAAAGTAACAGAAAGAAGGAAATAAGAAAGATTACAGCAGAAATAAATTAAAAGACAATTTTAAAAGATCAATGAAAATAAGAGCTTGTTCTTTAAAAAGTAAACAAAATTGACAAACTTTTGGCTAGATCCACTGAGAAAGAGACAGAGATAGACACAGAAAGGGAGGAGACTCAAATAAATAAAATCAGAAATGAAAGATGAGATGTTGCAACTGATACCACAAAAATACAAAGGATCATAAAAGACTGATATGAACAATTATACACCAACAAATTGGAAAACCTAAAATAAATAGAGAAATTCCTGGAAACCCATAATCTACCAAGACTGAATCATGATGAAAAAGAAAATCTGAATACTGATCACTAGTAAAGAAATTGAATCAGTAATCAAAAACCTCCCAACAAACAAAAGTCTAGGACCAGCGAGCTTCACTGGTGGATTCTTTCAAACATCCAAAGAAGAAACATTCAAAGAACCTTCTCAAAGTCTTCTAAAAAACATAAGAGGAGGGAACTCTTCCAAACTCATTTTACAAGGCCAGCATTAGCCAAATACCAAAGCCAGACAAGGATGCCACAAGAAAAGGAAATTATAGGCCAATTTCCCTGATGAACATAGATGTAAAAATCCTCAATAAAATATTAGCAAACTGGGTACAATATATTAAAAAGATCACATTTTGTGATCAAGTGGCATTTATTCAAGCAATTCAAGGATGTTTCAACATCCACAAATATGTTAATGTGATACACCACATTAACCAAATGAAGGATAAAAAGTCATATGATTATCTTAATAGATGCATAAAAAATTTTTGTCAAAATTCAACATCCATTTATGATAAAAACTCTCAACAAAGTGGGTATAGAAGGAATGTACTAACATAATAAAGGTCATATATGAGATATCCATAGGTAACATCATACTCAGTGGTGAAAGCTGAAAATTTCTGCTCTACACTCAGAAACAAAGTAAGGATGCCCCCTCTCACCACTTTTATTCAATATACTACTGGCAGTACTAGCCACTGCAATTATATAAGAAAAAGGAAAGGCATCCAAACTGAAAGACAGGTAAAAGTGTCACTATTTACAGATAACATGATACTATATAGAGAAACCTGTAAAGACTTTAGCAAAAAACTATTAGAACTAGTAAGCAAATTGAGTGGGATACAAAATTAAATACATAAATCTGTTCCATTTCTGTTCACTAAATATGAACTACCAGAAAGACAAATTAAGGAAAATCCCATTTACAATTATATCAAAAATAATAAAATACTTAGGAATACATTTAAACCAAGGAGGTGAAAGATTTTTACTCTGAAAAAATATAAGGCATTGATGAAAGAAATTGAAGAAGACTGAAATAAATGGAAAATATATCATGCTGGTAGATTGGAATAATTAATATTGTTAACATGTCCTTACTACCCAAAGCAATATCCAAATTCAATGCAGTCCCTAACAAAATACCAATGGCATCTTTCAGAGAACTAAAAAAGAATCCTAAAATTTGTAAGGAACCATGAAAGACCCCAAATAGCCAGCCAAAGCAATCTTGAGAAAGAAGAATAAATCTGGTGGTATCACCCTCTCTGATCTCTAACTATCCTCCAAAGGTATATTAATAAAAATAGTGTATTGACACAGAAATAGACACATAGGTCAATAGAACAGAATAGAAAGTCCAGATATAAGCCCATCCTTATACAGTCAATTAATCTTTGACAAAGAAAGCAAGAACATAAATGTTGTCAGGGAAAATGGACACCTACAAGCAAAAAAGTGAAAGTGTACAACTTTTCACACCATTTATTTATTTATTTATTTATTTAAATTATTACTACTTCGATTATTAATTATTAATTGTTATTAATTTTTAATTTAATATTAATTATTATTAAATTTATTTATTAAAAATAAACTCAAAATGGATTTAAGGATTAATTAGAAGACAAGAAACCATAACAATTCTAGAAGAAAACATAGGCAGTAAGCTCTTGAACATCAGTATGAGCAATAATTTTTTGGATCTGTCTCTTTAGGCAAAGGAAACAAAAGTAAATATAAACAAATGGGACTGCATCAAACTAAAAAGCTTTTGCACAGCAAAGGAAACCTTCAACAAAATGACAAGACAACCTACTGAATAGGAGAAGATGTTTGCAAATGATATAACTGATAAGGAGTTAACATGCAAAATATATAAAGAGCTCACATAATTCAATATAAAAAAATCCAATTAAAAATGTGAGGAGGAAGTGAAAAGATATTTCTCCAAAGAAGACATACAGATGGCCAACAGACACATGATATGCTCACCATTACTAAACATCAGGGAAATGTAAGTCAAAGCCACAATGAGATATCACCTCACACCTGTGAAAATAGCTGTTGTCAAAAAGAGTAATTCACAAGGATGTCCCTGGTGCACTGCTAGTGGGGATGCAAAATGGTACAGCCATTATGAAAAACAGTATAGAGTTTCCTAAAAAAAATTAAAAATAGAATGACCATTGAATCTAGCAGTTCCCTTCTGGGTATTTATCTGAGGAAAAAGAATACATTAATTTGTAAAGATATATGCACCCCATGTTCATTGCAGCATTATTTACAGTAGCCAAGACATGGAAACAACCTAAGTGTCCATCAATATTACTCAGCTGCAAAAAAATAAAGAATGAAATCTTGCCATTTGCAACAACATGGATGAACCTAGGGGATATTATGCTAAGTTAAATAAGTCAGACAAAGACAAATACTGTATGATTTCACTTATGTGTGGAATCTAAAAACAAAACAGAAACCAACTCATATATACAGAGAACAATTTGGTGATTTTCAGAGTGGGGGGGAGGAAGGAGCAAAATAAGGAAAGGGGATTAAAAGATACAAATTTCCACTTATAAAATAAATAAGACATGAGGATGCAATGTACAACATGGAGAATATTGTTAATAATATGTAACAACGTTGTAAGGTGACAAACAGTAGCTAGATTTGCCATTGTGATTGCTTTGTAAGATATATAAATGGTGACACACTATAGAATCATTGAAACTAATATATTATGCATCAACTACACTTCAAAGGAAAAAAAAAACAATGATCAAAAAAATGTCTGCTATGGAAGACAGTTTGGCAGCTTCTTACAAAGCTAAGCATACTCTTACCATATGATCCAGCAATCAAACTTTTGGTATTTAGTTAAATGAGTTGAAAATTTAAGTGCATGCAAAAATCTGCACAAAACAGTTTATTCATAATTGCCAAAACTTGGAAGCAATCAAGATGTCCTTTAATAGATGAATGGATAAATAAACTGTGGAACATACATACAAAGATTATTATTTAGCAATAAAAAGAAGTGAGCTATAGAACTACAGAAAGACATGGAGGAAACTTAAGTGAATATTGCTAAGTGAAAGAAGCCAGTCTGAAAAGGCTATATAAAGTATGACACTTACGTGACATTCTGGAAAAGAAAAAATTTTGGAGACAGTGAAAACATCAGTGGTTGCCAACGGTTCATGGGGAGAGGGAGAGAGATTGACAGGTGGGACAGAGATCAATTTTTAGGGTGGTGACACTATTCTGTATGATACTGTAATGGTGCATATATGATATAAGGCAGTCGTTAAAATGCATAGTACTGTACAACACAAAGAATGAAGTCTAATGCAAACCATCAATTTTAGTTTTTTTTTAAATGTTAAGTTCCTATTTGCATTTCATAACTTTTTTGTCTTCAAGTGTATTTTATCTTTTATTAATGTAGCCACTTCAGCTCTCTTATTGTTACTGTTTGCACATTATATCTCTTTACTTTAATCCTCTGAATCTAAAGTGTATCTCTTATCAGCAGCATATTGCTGGATCTTGGATCTTAATTCTAATCTGACATCTCTGCCTTTTGGTTGGCGTGTTTAATCCATTCACGTTTATTTTTTAAATTTGTCTTGTTGAAACTATCTCTGCCATTTGGATATTTGTTTTGTTCTTTTATTCTTCCCCACTGCCTTCTTTTGTAGTAAGTAGATATTTTCTAGTGTATCGTTTTCATTCTTTTGTTGATTTTTTTACTATTTTTGTTTTAGTTGTCTTCAGTAATTGTTTCAAACCTGAAGCACTTAGGGAGGCAGAATGGGTGTCAGAAGACTTATCAGAGTTACCAGGTAGATGCAAACTGCTGTCTATGCTTTCTCCTGCCTGCTGGAGCTACTGACTTCTGGAAGCCTATCTGCTTCAGTCTTTCTCTCTGGGGATTAATTTTGCCTCTAGGTCCCAATTTGGTCTGTTGCAATCTGAGCCTGATGTACTCAGACTTTTTGACCTGGGTTCCGTTTGCAGTCACCAACTGTGATCTCAAGGCTTTCTGATCTTTGAACAGCCCTACTTGCTCTAGTAGAAGTCAATAAGTAAACTTTTCTAGGTGCAGAAAGTGGGGATCTGAATCAGATAATCTTGAAGTTTCTTTCAAATTCCATTATTCTCTGATTGCCTTAAAATAGTATTGGAAACATTTCTTAGCTTCTACTGTTCCCATGCATTATCTTCTTAAATCTCTGCAAAGTTTCAGGTGGGTGCTTTAAACACCTTTATGCCTGATAAACTGTTATTGAAATCATAACCCTTTATGATATGATTGTTCACTGTTAGACTTTTGTATTATAAAACTACAGGATATCTTAAATATGTTTTCTGATAGATCTAGGGCAGCAAATCCCTTCTGGATATTTTTCTCAGAAATTACATTGAAAGAAATAAACAGCTGTCAGGAGTATGAAGGCTAAACCATTAGATTGCTGAGTCAGTGCTCTGGAAGTTACAATATGTCCTAGAATGCAAGTCACATGCCCTGACATTCAAGTACTCATTTTCTTTTTTGAGGGTCAACATAAATTAGTAGTGGGAGGTTGAAAAGAAGACAGGGGAATTACTGGCAAATACAAATGCATGTAGAAGTAGTGACCAACATTCTAATTGTGCAGCCATGGTCAAACATACAGATAATATTCAAAATATGATTAATACCTAATTTGTGGAAAGCCATTCTTAAGTAAATGGTTCTCTTTGTCCATTACAGCTATTGAATTATATATTTCTTTGTTGGCTTGGTCTTATTTTTCCCTGCAAGACCCTATAAAATAGTTGTAATGAAACATATTATTTTAAATATATAAAACCAATACACTTATCCTTAAAACATATTTCATTCTAATGAAATAGAGTCAAAAGGCTTATTGCCAAGTATGTTCCCTCTTTGGCAAGATACTAGACTTGAAATCCAGGCTTTGAGGATTTGGTTGATTTTTTTTTTTTTTTGCCTGCTATTTAAATGGCCTACACTTGACTTACAGCTTAAACCATATGCTAACGAGAGAAGAGAGTCCTGTTGTCTGTCTCTGCTGGCCCTTGGGGCCTTCTTCTGTCCGGTAGAAAAAAGGTCTCATAAAGGAGGTGTAAAAGAAAGCCTTCCTCCTTCCCTCTGAAGGGTGGTTGGTAGAAGAAGAGCAAGAAGGGTCTGCCCCAGTGGTCAACCTGATGTAGGCGTTGAACATGCTTCATGGATTTCCAGCAGGAAGGGACGCAGGATGCCTGGGCTCCACAAGGAGCACCTGAGTGGAGTCCCTTGAGCCAACATGAGGTGACCCTGCCTACTTAAGAGCACTGAGTGGTCAGGCAGAGAGTTCTGAACCCAGCACGGAGCTGAGCTGAGATCCACTGGGCTGGCCCTGAGTCAATGGTAGTGTGGTGATGCCAGGCTGCAGAGGGCCCAACAGGGTGGCATGGAGGACACTAGATGGAGGAGAAACAGGGTCTCAGGGCCCATGCCCCATACAAATGGCTCCTGAGCTTACAGGTCCCACCACGAATCTACCAGCTCCAGGCCTCAGCTCAGAAGCCAGCAGGACCCCAGCAACCAGGCAGCCAAGGGTATCACTAGGACCCAGAGAAAGACAATAGCAGATGAGTACCCCCGGCAAAAGGAAACTGGGAAGCTGATTAGTGTCCACAGGGTAATTTAAAGTATTGTGTGCATCTGAGGTTTAAACTTGATGCGCCTTTTAGTTGGGTTCTGTTGGTTTGTTTGCTTTGTTTCCCTGCTAGAAATAGGAAGTATTTAAAGAAGGCAAGAAATTATATAAACAAAATAAGAAACGATGTTTTCTCTTCACATGCAAACTGTGGCTTATATCATTGCAAGTAGGTTACAGGTTGACAGGAAGTATACACATATATGTGCACGTGCACACACATACACACACACACACACCTGCTGTAACCCAGGTACAGAACTTAACAGAAATCAAAGTCAAGGCAGAGCTAGGCAGACACAGCCTTCTCTGCATGGCTTTCTCCTGCCCTGAAATTCCTTCCAGGGCTCACAGTTGCCCGTGAAACCTTTTCCTGCAAAAGAAGTTCTGTCCAATTCTTGTTAAGTCTTGTACACTGGAGCTGGTGGCACCATTTCAGAAGAACTTCCACAAACCATTTTAAGAGAACATTCACCAACATAGAGAGCTACTAGTTTTTGAAGCTAAGTTGGCACCAGTGCAGCCAATACTCATCCAGCATTATTGTACACAATGTACATGGATACAGATGATTATGGGTGTTATGTACACATTATTTTACTTATGAAACTAATTTTTTATCAAGTCAACATTTTAACCATCTTAGAGTTTTTAGAATGTAGTGATCAGTGTCAGAGTATCTCCTTCGGGAAAAATAAGATAAAAACAGAAAGGGAGGCAAATCATAAGAGATTCTTAAATACAGAAAAACTGAGGATTGATGGAGGGGTGTTGGGTGGGGGGATGGCCTACATGGGTGATGGGCATTAAGGAGGGCACTTGTTGGGATGAGCACTGGGTGTTGTGTGTAAGTAATGAATCACTAAGTTCTACTCCTGAAACCATTACTACACTATATGCTAACTAGCTCGGATTTAAATAAAATTTTTAAAAAGTTAAATTAAAAAAAATAGTATCTCCTTTGGGTCATTGCAGTGTGGTCAGGGGGGACTTGGAGACTTGGCACAGAAACTGCTCCCCTGGGGTCCCTGAGACATTTCCCATCTATTTAGCAATACCCAAGACCAAGACCAGATGAAGAAAGCTTTCCCAGACAGAATCAGACTGACCCTGCCAAATCCTTTCAGGAGTTTCCCATCTCTTGAACTTAATGTGGAAGTTCAAAAAGCTATACAATTTTTTCCTTACATTGTACCGAATATACTTATTGCAATATGCTTATTGAAATATTATTTCATCTTTTTTTAAAACTAGTCTCTGAAATAACAGCTGTCAAGGCCTCTTTCCTATCACACTAAGTTGATTTGGGTTTTCCTTTTCAATAATCTCTTCCTGCATCATCCTTCCTGAACACTGCCCTAAGTCACTTCTTCATTTCCCTATTTTATTTCTCATATCTGTATTTATTTCTCATATCTGTTTTTTATACCACAACTAAGTTACCACAAGAATTTCCAATACACACATGGTAATATTTGACACTATCTGTTGGGATCAGAGGTCAGAATCTGTTTGACCTTGGGAAAGCTTTTATGACCCACAAATTGAGTACTGTGGGACTCTCCATTTTGTGGAAGAAGAATTTGGTGGGAATTTGATAGACCCAAAAGCATTGGAGGCATTTGTGTTTGGAGTTAGGCACCCTGGTCATAGCACCAGGTTTGGAGTAAGGTGAGCACCAGCAAGAGCATTTGAGAGTGTTGTCACCTCAAGGTGGACTCTGGAAGTTCCCTTTTCTGATTTTTCATGTGGAATATTGATCAATCCAGATTCTGTAGGACTTTCTGAAGTCCTTCCTGTTGGACTCATTCTCTGTTGTGGGAATGGCCATGACTTTATCAAGTTATGGTACCACGTAGACAGAAAGGCCTTGCTTCCCACTGGAAAATCCTAAAGTCTGCCAAAACTCTAAAAATATGAGCTAAAACAAATGAGTAGGGTCTACTGTTCCAGGATATAAAACTTTAAATATGTTGAAAGAACTAACTGGCCAAGGTTTCAGGAATGGGTACATTTGTCTCCACTGGTGTTAGTCAGTGGTCAGATAGCTAGTGGGGGCTTTCTTAGCATTTGGATGGGACAATTCTTTGTTTGGAATTTTCCCATGTATTATCAGACAATGAGAGTCCTGGGCCTCCAGGTACCAAATGACAGTAGCACTTCTATGTTATCATGGCAAGCAATAACACCCTCTATACATTTCTGAATGCCCTGCTGGAAGTGGTACCTTCTTCCAGTTGAGATCAACTAGCTCTAGCCTAAGAAGTATGAATGATTTCAGAGCAATTTGTTAAAGTTAGAATTTCATGTTTGAATCGATTTTTTTAATGTTTTTATTTATTTTTGAGAGACAGAAAGAGACAGGGCACAAGTGGGAAGGGACAGAGAAAGAGGGAGACACAGAATCTAAAGCAAGCTCCAGGTTTTGAACTGTCGTTACAGCGCCCAATACAGGGCTTGAACCCATGAACCGTGAGATCATGACCTGAGCCGAAGTCGAACGCTTAACCAACTGAGCCACCCAGGTGCCCCTGTAATCAATTCTTTAAATCAAAAGTTACATTTTTAAACTTTCAGTTAGTAGAACTACTAAGTCTAACTGGGATCATGCTAGTCTCCACTTAGTTGGCCCCAAGCTTTTTAGAGTCTTTCTACATGAAGTGTGGTCCTCAGACCAATAGCATCAGCATCACCTGGAAGTTTGTTAGAAATGTACAACCTACTGAATCAAAAACAGTATTTTGACAGGTCCCTGCTTAATCCATACATATGTTAAAATTTGAGTGGAATGCAATGCTTTAGAGAATACCCTGGACAATCTTGTGACAGCTTCTTGTAGTTAGACTCCCCCATCCCCTCCCCAGTGGCACAACTGATTTGCATCTCAACCCCCAATGATATAAACCCTTTTGATTTGTACTTTTCCATTGTAGGTGAATGTAGAAACTTCTCTACCCAAGAATCATCAGGTGTTTCCCTAACCTGGGTTCCAACCACATCAGCTGAGCTATCTGGTAATTACGAGAAAGCCAGGATATCAGGCTTCTTAATTATTCCTATTACAGTCTGTGATGGTCTAATATAATCTGTCCCCAGGCCTGGACTTGTGCCAGATCAGCCTACATTTTAAGGTTAAATCTGGAATTATTTATTCAGGATATACACTGCCTGGTGGTGTCTGCCTTTCCCACTTGTTGCTTTTGTTATTTTATTTTTTAAAATGTTTATTTTTAAGAGAGAGAGAGCACAAGCAGGTAAGGGGTAGAGAGAGAGACACACACAATCCAAAGCAGGCTCCAGGCTCCAAGCTATCAGCACAGAGCCCGATGTGGTGCTCAAACTCACAAACCGTGAGATCATGACCTGAGCTGAGCTCAGATGCTTAACTGACCGAGCCACCCAGGTGCCCCTTGGTATTTTATTTTTAACCCAACCTTTTCCCTGGTCTAAGAAAACCCTACTATCAGATTCACCCACTCCTATTTTCTGTCATCTGCAGCAATAAATATCCAAAAGGCCCCAAGACCACAAACGTCCAAAGGAACAAATGAATGGGGGATTGTGCCTCTGTGTTACCAGCAGGGATCTCGCATAAAGGGCCACTTGTACCAGTCCCATTTACAATCAGCTGACTCTCTGGACACTCTGAGCATCTGTAACTCTTGAACTTGCCTGCTCCTGTCTGCAACTGGTTCAACAGTGAACTCAGACCGATTAAAATTCCCAAAGATAACCTGAGTATAAGTCTGCCTGGGCTCAAGAGCACATCACTTCTTTCTTACTTGTGCCAGTGAAACTCACACTTGCCCAGAAATTAGCAAACATTTTGCAGGTTGTTAACAAAGAAAAGAATAGACAATCCTGGCAAATTCACTTTGGGATTATCCTTTTTTTCTTTCTGCCTAAAATCTGATTTAGATTTTAGATTCCTACCCAAGAAGATTTTTAGGCACATTTAGATGTATTGTGGGTTTTATTTTGAAAGGGCATTTTAAAAATTACAGTAAAATAAATAAAACAAAATTTACCATTTTAACTATTTTAAATTGTACAAGTCAGAGGCATTCAGTACATTCATATTGTTGTACAGCCATCACCATCATTTTCAGAATCAATTTTAAAAAAAGATTTCTGTAATTCTGACAATCTTCTATCCTCTTATTTACCCATAACAAAGGGTCATGTTTTATACGATGTATTTAGGAAAATTATGTTTTCTCACTTTTTTGTGTTCAACCAGGACAACTTTGGCTTATTTATTTTTAAAGATCTTCTCACATCACTTATGCACTAATGATGAAAGGTGAATGGAAAGAAATATCTGGAACTATCTTCAAACTAATTGTTTGCATAGTACTATTTTTGATTCTCTAATAGTCCCCATGAAGTCTTTATTATTACATATACACATTATTTTCCCCTATATATAGCTCTTCTACTAAGCCTGAAAAAAATTTAAGCAAGTACAATACAAATAAAAGAGGAAAGTCATTAATTATACATGTGTTATTCTTCATAGATTCAAAGCAACTGTCCCACTTCCTTTAATGCTTTAAAAAACATTATACAACAATGAGTATTTTTAAAGTCCTTTACTGTGTGGTGAGATAAATACTTCTCTCCTTTGATATATTCTCAAATGTATTTCTATTTATAAAATAAACACATACACACATTTGAAAGCTTTCTGATTTTATTAGGGGGCTGGTACTCAGAGGCTAAAGACCAAAATATTGGCACCAAAAGCCGTTGCCAGGAAAATTTGGGGTTGTTGTCTTAATACGATAAGACATGACTAAGGCATATAAGACATGACCCCTTGTTGTGAGTTGATAAGGCTGTGATTAAGTTCTTGTTCTTCTTATGGGTTGTAGCTTTTTCATTATTCTTATCTTTTTATAGCCATCTGCCCTGACTAGTAAAAGCTTCATCCTAATTTTGGGTCTGAGGCACCTTCTTACGTAAGCACAATCCACACAGAGAAATGATTCTTCAGCCAGCCTTATATGCTGCTCCCTATTTTTCATTTTGGCACACAAGGCATCAAACCAACTTTTTTGTATCTGGGCAGTGTATTCATCAGTTATAACAGCAAACTTTGCCTTCAGCTTTTCTTAGAATTTGTGCATTACTGATCCCCACTTATACCACCTACTGAATACAAGCTATGGAAGATGCCACGATTAGATAATTATTTTGTAAGCAGCAAATAAGTTTTGAAAAAGTCTGGGCACGACAAAATTCCCTGGATTTCCCCAAGATCAAACTGAAAGTTAAGCCAGGCAAATGTTTGGTACATTTCCAGTAAACAGCTCATTTATTTGCACTGTCAGATACTTAAAAACTTTCTATAATCTCTTACGTGCTCTTCTCAAACATAGCATACTGGGCAAAATTTGTTCACTGAGTTATATGTTAAATACACAAACACATGTTTCTGGAAATAGTGACTTGGGATAGACAAGTAAATAAGTTGGTGGATGTTGAGTCAAAAAAATATTTTATATTTGTAAATGATATATTGGATAAAGGGTTAGTATCCAAAATCTATAAAGAACTTACCAAATTCAACATCTGAAAAACAAATAATCCAGTGAAGAAATGGGCAGAAGACATGAACAGACACTTTTCCAAAGAAGACATCCAGATGGCTAACAGACACATGAAAAGATGCTCAACATCACTTATCATCAGGGGAATACAAATCAAAACTACATTGACATACCACCTCATACTGGTCAGAGTAACTAAAATTAACAACTCCGTAAACAACAGATGTTGGCAAGGATGCAGAGAAAAGGGAACCCTCTTGCACTGTTGGTGGAATGCAAACTGGTGCAGCCACTCTGGAAAACAGTGTGCAGCAGCTCTGGGAAACAGTGTGGAGATTCCTCAAAAAATTAAAAATAGAACTACCCTATGACCCAGCAATAGCACTGGTAAGAATTTACCCAAGGGATACAGGAGTGCTGATGCAGAGGTGCACATGTACCCCAATATATATAGCAGCTTTTTCAACAATAGCCAAATTATGGAAAGAGCCTAAATATCCATCAACTGATGAATGGATAAAGAAGATGTGGTTTATATATACATTGGAATACTACTTGGCAATGAGAAAGAATGAAATCTGGCCATTTGCAGCAATGTGCATGGAACTGGAGGGTATTATGTTAAGTGAAATAAGTCAGGCAGAGAAAGACAGATACCATATGTTTTCACTCATATGTGGATCCTGAGGAACTTAACAGAAGACCATGGGGGAGGGAAAGGGGAAAACAATAGTTACAGAGAGGGAAGGAGGCAAACCATAAGAGATTCTTAAATACTGAGAAAAAACTGAGGGTTGGTGGGGGATGGGAGGGAAAAGGGAAAGTGGGTGATGGTCATTGAGGAGGGCACCTGTTGGGATGAGCACTGGGTGTTGTATAGAAACCAATCTGACAATAAATTATACTTAGTAATAAAAAGAAATAGACACTAAAAAAAGGAAAAAGAAAAAAATCTTAAAACATCTAAATCTGAATATAGTCAGCCATACTTGTAAGGAGGTAGGTTTCTTGTGAGTGGCTCCAGAGGACAGATATCTGATCATGGGAGGAGTCCAGAGAGGCAGCTACACCTTTGCAAATGGAAGACTTCTCCAGAATTTAGAGCCATTCATCAGGGAACAGGTCATGTCTGAGGTGTTTTGTCTCTCGAAATGGTTAAATAAGTACATACAGGAATATAGTAAAAGCAGTCTGTGTTAGCCACTTACTGCCTTACCTCTCTTCTGACCTTGTTTGGCTTAATTAGACAGCTTGCTAAGGATAATTTGAACATCAGGCTTATTGTTGGATTGTAAAATACAGATGGCCTCAGAGAGTATTTGGATTCATGATCTTTTTGCTTCTACTTGTAAAGGTAGGTTGTTTCCACAGATGGTCATACCAATCTGTTCCATCCTGTATGCCATTTTGCAATGATACTTTGCCAACAAAGAGATAAAATCTCTTCCCTCTTTCTCTGAATCTGGACAGGCCCTGTGAATTTCTCTGACCAGTTGAATGCAGTGCAACAAACACTGTGATTTCTTGGTCTTATGAGGCCCTGAAGCTTCTGTTTCTGCCCTCTATGAAGCTAACTGCTATGTAGACAAGTCCAGGCTTGTTGGAGAGGCCACCTGGAAAGTAGATGCGTCTGGATGATAAAAGGCCATACAGAGTTCCCAAGTTGATAGCCAGTACCAACTGGCAGACAGAATGGATTCTCCGAACATATCTGCCCCATCTGACCCCACGAAAGCTGAGATCAGCTGTTCCCATTTTTGATCCTATTTTGATCTGAGTTAATAATGAGGGTGGGGTCATCTTGAATCTCCAATCTTTTTCCTTAAAAAGTTCCTTGAACATATTTACCAGTTCAGGCTCCAGCCTTCTACCAAACTATTTAGCCCTCTCTTTCCCTTTCTTCTTCTCTGTCCTCCACCCCCAAATCTCTGCCCTTTCCTCTGGAGAACTCAGCTCTGGGACTCCATTTGAATATTCAAAGGCTCTGTTAAACTGGAATCTTGAAAACTTCTCTCTCTTCCATTAGTGTACGTTAGGAGAAAAAGCCAGAGAGATTTTCTTTTTTTCCCCAAGATTTTATTTAGCTTCAAGTTAGTTAACACATAGTGTAGTATTAATTTCAGGAGTAGAATTTAGTGATTCATCAATTACATATAATACCCAGTGGTCATCTCAACAAGCACCCTCCTTAATGCCCATCACCCATTTATCCCATCCCTCTGCCCACCTACCCTCCAACAACCCTCCGTTTGTTTTCTATAGTTAAGTATATTTTATGGTTTGCCTCTCTCCCTGTTTTTATCTTATTTTATTTCTCCTCCCTTCCTCTATATTCATCTGTTTTGTTTCTTAAATTACACATATGAGCAAAATCATATATTTTTCTTTCTCTAACTTTTTTCGCTTAGCATAATACACTCTAGTTCCATCCACATCATTGCGGTTGGCAAGATTTCATTCTTTTTGATGGCTGAGTGTATACACAGACACACAGACACACACACACACACACACACACACACACACACACACACACCACATCTTCTTTATCCATTCACCAGTAGATGGATATTTGGGCTCTTTCCATGATTTGGCTATTGTTGATAGTGCTGTTATAAACATTGGGGTGCATGTGCCCCTTTGAATCAGTATTTTTGTGTCCTTTGAATAAATACCTAGTAATGCAATTGCTGAGTCATAAGGTATTTCTATCTTTACACTCTTAGGAACCTCCACACTGTTTTCTAGACTGGCTGCACAAATTTGCATTCCCACCAAGAGTGCAAGAGGGTTCCTCTTTCTCTGCATCCTCACCAATATCTGTTGTTCCCTGTGTTCATTTTAGCAATTCTAACAGGTGTGAGGCAGTATCTCATTGTGGTTCTGATTTGTATTTCCTGATGATGAGTGATGTTGAGAATGTTGAACCTTTTTTCATGTGTCTGTTAGCCATTTGTATGTCTTCTTTGGAGAAGTGTCTATTCAAGTAGCTGCCCATTTCTTCACTGGAGTATTTGCTTTTTGGATGTTGAGTTTGGTAAATTCTTTATAGATTTTGGATACTAGCCCTTTATGTGATATGTCATTTACAAATATCTTCTCCCATTCTGTAAATTGCCTTTTAGTTTTGTTGATTGTTTTCCTTCACTGTGCAGAAGTTTTTATTTTGATGTAGTCTCAATACTTTTTTTGTTTGTTTGTTTTGCTTTGGTTTCACCCTAAAGCAGCAGGCTATACATTCTTTTCAAATGCACATGGAACATTCTCCAGAATAGATCACATACTGGGTCACATATCAGGCTTCAACCAGTACGAAAAGATTGAGATGCATATTTTCAGACCACAATACTATGAAACTTGAATTCAACCACAAGAAAAAATTTCGAAAGACCACAAATAACAGAGGTTAAAGAACACTAAACCACTAAAACACTAAAGAACTACTAAAGAGTGAATGGGTTAACCAGCAAATTAAAGAAGAAATGAAAAAATACATGGCAGTCAATAAAAATAAAACCACAACAGTCCAAAACCTTTGGGATGTAGTAAAGGTGGTCATAAGAGGGAAGTATATAGCAGTGCAGGCCTTAATCATAAAGGAAGAAAAGTTTCAGATATACAACCTAACCTTACACCTAAAGAAGCTGGAAAAGAACAACAAATAAAGCCCAAAGCCAGCAGAGGAAGGGACATAATAACAATTAGAGCAGAAATAAATTATATAGAAACAACAACAACAACAACAACAACAACAACAAAAACCCAGTAGAAACAAAACTGAAGCTGGTTCTTTGAAAGAATTAGCAAAATTGATAAACTTCTAGCTAGACTTAGCAAAAAGAAAAGAGAAAGGACCCAAATAAATAAAATCATGAGAGATTTCTTTTTTTGCTGATATGAAGTATGCTGCCTTCCTCAGAAAATAGAGGTAGTTATGGTTAATTTGGGCTCTGTATTTTCCCTTTCCTATTGCTTTTACATAGCACTAAATAAAAACAACAATTTAGTTAAGAGCTTATGCAATTATATTTAAGGCTAAAGTGGAAATCACTAAGAAAGAAAACATGCTGAGAATATGAAGTTTTATTCCACATGAAACAGTACTATTTTAAGCTTTTTAAGATTATGACTTTAAAGAAAATAATAAAATCTAAAATTGAGATAAATATCTGCTATTAAGGACTAAAATAGGGTGGGATGAAAGAGGCTGAGATTCTCCAAGGTCGCCACCCACAAGCATCAGATAATTGTTTCACTCTGGCCATTGAATTCAGTAGCTCAGAAGCTAAATAAATATCAAAGTGAAACTTTTTAAAAACCATTGGCCAGCATGCTTATTTTAATTGTACAGTTTTAATTACAATATTTAAAGCTAGTTACAGCTGTATAATTCAGTCATATTTGTTATTTTGACATATTTGTATATATGTATATAAAAATGCATTGTGCCATATAGGCAAAGCAGTTGAAATATTGCCAAATGGCTCTTGATATTTCAAAAACTAAGCACAAACTATAAAGGAGGGAGGTTAATAGATTGAACTACATGAAAATATAAAACTTCTCATCAAAACACACACTTAAAAAAGTAAAAAGTCAGTGTAAACTAGGAGAAAACCTTCACAACACATATAAACTTCAAGGGATTAATTCAGAATATATGTATATCAATAGGAAAAAACTAACACTATAGAAAAATTATTGAAAAAAATAAGTCATTCACAAAAGAGAAAATAGGAAAGGCTCAACTCTGTTAATAATCAGGAAAATGAAAGGTTTTGCTTGTTTATTTGCTTGTTGTTTTTGAGAGAGAAAGTGTGTGTGCACACACATGCATGTGCAAGTGAGCTGGGGAGGGGCTGATGGGAAGGGAGAGAGAGAGAGAGAGAGAGAGAGAGAGAGAATCTTAAGCAGACTCCATGCCCAGTGTGGAGTCTGACGCAGAGCTGGATGCTGGGCTCAATCCCAGGACCATGAGATCATGACCTAAACTGAAATCCTGAAATCAAGAGTCAGACACTCAACCGACTGAGTCACACAGGTGCCCCAAGAAAATGCAAGTTAAAACCACAGTGAGATATCATTTCAAAACCATCAGATCGGCAACAAGTACATAGCCTCATATTAGCAAGTACCAGTTGACTGTAGAACCATGTGTAAGGTTCATTCTAGTGGGACGTAGGGAGAATAATTTGGAACTTTCTATCAAAGTCGGAGATGTGCACACCTAATGACTCAGCAACTATACTCTTAGGTCTGGATTTAAAGGTCTTTTTAAACTTTGCAAAATGCTTAATGAAAGAAAAAATGGTATAGTCATTAGCACATTTTTTGATTTAGAGAATTTTAAAAATAACCTATAATTCTGCTAGGGGCTCCATCTAGTCCTGATAAGGGTTTATCTACCCTCAGATTTATGCCTGCAACAGTCATCTCCTTTAAAAGTCTTTCAATCCAAAAATTCCACTTTTCTCTCCCTAGCAATTGAAATTTCCATCCACTTCCAAAAAAGAGGTGTAGCTCTTTGGGCCTCTCTGAGTCCTATAGTTTCAAGAGAAAGTCTACCTTTATGATATCTGTCATTGCCATAGAGACTCAGTGTGCATTCTAGCATCATGATCTTCAATAAATGGGGATTCTGACCTTGAGTTTCCTTTTCAGTTTTCCCATCAACAAGAGCCCAGTCTTCTGGCTCCTTTACTAGACAATCTATTCCCCCCTTTGGGAATAGAATAGTCACCATCTGCAAACGCAAGTGCTTACAGAAGCCAGGTAGGTAATGTTAGACCATAAAGGAAGCCAAGTGTTTCAAAATAAGAAGGGATGCGAACTGGCAAATTGGAGGATGCAAGTCCTATCCAAGAAGAGCAACTTCTACCCAGCTCCAGTGATTGACATGAAGGAATGATTTCTGTTTGTCCAAAACATGCCAGATTTTTATATGAAATTTCACAATTTTTAAACTACTATACAGACCAAACAAAGATGTCTGTGACCCATTACAGACCTCAGGGCATGAATTTGCAAACTTTAACCTAAACTCATTAATGGAAAAAACTTTATCTCTATTAGCAAGACTCTAAACTTATTTCTAAAGATGATGAGCCCCCAATTATCGTGCTGTGGAACTTTTGGTTCATTTCCCCTTCCTACAAGTTTGCAGGCACCACAAGATCACTTTGATGACTGGTATCCAAAAACAAGTATCCCTTGTTAATTCTATTGCTATTTCTTCATTGGGTCATTTGTCTCATTAACAGTCAGTTCATCTCAACTACACTATTTTTTTACATTAACCATTTTTACATGTTTTTCTTATCAGCATAATTGTGTTGTAATACAACCCTAATTCTCCAAGTAGATCAATGGCTCAGAGCCACTCATAAAATCTTGAAAGTAATGTGTTCAAATAGAACACACACACACACACACACACACACACATATACATACGTACATACACACACACACACACACACACACACATACTACATCTTCTTTTTCTGTTCATCTATCAGTGGGCACTTAGGTTGTTTTCACCTTTTGGCTATTGTAAATAATGCTGCGATGAACCCCGTGTCGGGCTCTGTGCTAACAGCTTGGAGCCTGGAGCCTACTTCAGATTCTGTCTCTCTCTCTGTCTCTCTGTCCTTCCCCTGTTCACGCTATATGTCTCTCTGTTTCTCTCTCTCTCTCAAATATAAATAAACATTAAAAAAATTAAGATAGTGCCTTCATTTCCTTCAAGTATATACCCAGAAGTGGAATTTATGGATAATATTATAGTTCCATTTTACATTTTCTGAAGAATCTCCATACTAGTTTCCATAGTGGGTGAACCAATTTACATTCCCACCAACAGTGCACACGAGTTCCCTTTTCTTCACATCCTCACTAACATTTGTAATCTTTTGTCTTTTTGATAATAACCATCCTAACAGGTGTGAGGTGATATTTTATTGTGGTTTTGATTTGCATTTCGCTAATGATTAGTGATGTTGAGTACCTTTTCTTTTCTTTTTCTTCTAGGTTTATTGAGATATAATTGACATACAACACTGTATTAAGTTTAAAGTATATAGCATAATGACTTACATATAATATGACATGATTACCACAATAAGTTTAGTTAACATCCACCATCTTATATAGATACAAAAAATGGTTTCTTCCTTGTGATGAGAATTTTTAGGATCTAATCTCTCAACAACTTTCAAATATACCATATAGCAGTACTAGCTATAGTTATCATGTTGTACATTATCTCCCCAGTACTTATTTGTCTTATAACTGGAAATTTGTACCTTTGACCACCTTCATTCAATTCCTCCACATCCCCACCCCCACTTGTGGTAACCATAATTCTGACCTTTTTCTATGAGTTTGGTTTTTGTTTTGTTTTGTTTTGTTTTAGATTCCACAAGTAAGTGAGCTCATGCACTACTTGTCTTCCTCTGTCTGTTTTATTTCACTTAACATAATTCCCTCAAGTTCCATCCATGTTGCCACAAATAGTAGGATTTCCTCCTCTCCTCCTCCTCCTCTTCCTCCTTCTCTTTGGATGAATAATATTCCCTTGTATGTATATACAGTCGTTCGTTGTCTCTATGTTTTAACTATTGTAAATAGTGCTGTAACAAACATGGAGGTGCAGGTATCTCTTCAACATAGTGTTTTAGTTTCCTTTGGATATATGCCCAGAAATAGAATTGCTGGATCATATGATAGTTTTACTTACAATTTTCTGAGAAACCTCCATACTGTTTTCAATAGTGGCTAAATCAATTTATGATCCTACCAACAGTGCACACAGGTTCCCTTTTCTTCACATCCTCACCAGCATTTATTTCATGTCTTTTCAATAGTAGCCATTCTAACAGGTGTAAGGTGATATTTCATTGTGGTTTTTATTTGTTATTTCCCTAATGATTAGTGATGTTGAGCACCTTTTCATATGCCTGTTGACCATTTGAACGTCTTCTTTGGAGAAATGTCTATCCAGGGCCTCTGCCCATTTTGTAATTGAATTGTTTGCTTTTTTGCTCTTGAATTGTAGGAGTTCCTTATATATTTTGGACACCAACCCTTCATCAGATATGTCATTTGCAAGTATTTTCTGCCATTCCATTGGTTGCCTTTTCGTTTTGTTGATTGTTTCTTTTGATGTGCAGATGCTTTTTAGTTTGGTGTAGTCCTATTTGTCTATTTTTGCTTTTGTTGTTTCTGTTTTAAGTGTCATACCCAAAAATTATTGCGAAGATCAACGTCAAGGAGCATTTTCCCTATATTTTCTTCTAGGAGTTTTATGGCTTCAGGTCTTACATTTAAGTCTGTAATCAGTTTACTGGTATTTTGTTAAGAATTTTTACATCTACATTCATTAGGGATATTGGTGTATAGGTTTCTTTTCTTGTATCCTTATCTGGATTCAGTATCGGGATAATACTGGCCTTGTAAATGAATTTGGGAGTTTTCTCTCCTCTTCAATTTTTTAGAAGTGTTTGAGAAGTATCGTGTTAATTCTTCTTTAAATGTTTGGTAAAATTCACAGTAAAGTCATCTGGTCTTGGGATTTTTTTGTTTGTTTGTTTGTTTTTAGTTTCTGATTCAATCTCCTTACTTGTTATTGGTCTATTAAGATTTTGTTTTTTGTTTTGTTTTTTTTTTTAATTTTTTTTAACGTTTATTTATTTTTGAGACAGAGAGAGACACAGCATGAACGGGGGAGGGGCAGAGAGAGAGGGAGACACAGAATCGGAAGCAAGCTCCAGGCTCTGAGCCATCAGCCCAGAGCCCGACGCGGGGCTCGAACCCGCGGACCGCGAGATAGTGACCTGAGCTGACCGCGAGATAGTGACCTGAGCTGAAGTCGGACGCTTAACCGACTGAGCCACCCAGGCGCCCCAAGATTTTGTGTTTCTTCATGATTGGTAGGTTGTACGTTTCTGGGCATTTATCCATTTATTCTAGGTTATCCAATTTGTTAGTGTATAATTTCTGTGGTGTCAGTTGTAATGTCTGTGCTTTCATTTGTGATTTTGAGTTTTCCCCCTTTTTCCAATGTCTAGCTAAAGATTTGTCAGTTTTATTTTTTTCAAAGAACCAGATTTTAGTTTTATTGATCTTTTCAATTGTCTTTTTAGTATCTATTTCATTTATTTCCTATGTGATCTGTGTTATTTCCTTCCTTCTGCTAACTTTGAGCTTAATTTGTTTTTCTTTTTCTAGTTCCTTAAGGTGTAAAGTTATGTTGTTTATTTAAGAGTTTTTAAATGTGTTTATTCCTATGAACTTCCCTCTTTGGACTGCTTTCATTGCATCCTATAAGTGTTAGTATGTTGTACTTCCATTTTTGTTTTTCTCAAGATAGTTTTTCACTTCTTCTTTGATGCATTGATTGTTTAAGAGTGTTTGTTTAATTTCCATCTATTTGAGTTTTCCAGTTTTCTTCCTGCTATTAATTTCTAGCTTCATGCCACTTTGATGAGAAAAGATACCTGGTATTATTTCAATCTCCTTAAACTTGCTAAGACTTTTTGTGACCTTTCGTATTATCTATCCTGAATAATGTTCCATATATAGTTGAGAAGGTTGTGTATTCTGAGGCTGTTGGATGAAATGTTCTGTAAATGTGTGTTAGGTTCATTTGATCTAAAGTATAGTTCAAGCCAACATTTTTTTAAATTAATCTTCTGTTTGAATGACCTATCCATCATTGAAAGTAGGTTATGAAGTTCCCTACTAATCTTGTATTTTAGTTTATTTCTCCCTTCAGATCCTAGTATTTGCTAATTTACTTAGGTACAGGTTTCCCCACTATCTGAAAGTAGAGAATTTCTATGAAAATTCTTTTCTATGAAAAGCTGAAATGGTACAATGCAAAAAAGCAATTGCCATTAATTTATATAGAAAAATTTAGAGCATTCTCATTCCCCCAAAATGATTTCTCTTAGGCATTTCTGATACCTTTAGGACATATCTTACTAATGAATGCAAACAACAAATCTGGATAAAGTAGATGATCACAGACACAGTTCAAACCATGGAGGCTTGATGCTGAAATTCTAAGTGTACTACCCAGGGAGGTACCTTGTTGGTCACAATCTCTCTGCTCAGGGTGGGCTCTGCCTCTATAATGCCTCTTGACCTTTGTGCTAGAGTGCAGTGTTTAACACACCACCATATCATAGTATTAGAGTATTCTGAATTTGGCTGTATACTCATCTTTATCATATCATAGTACATGTTAGTCATTAGTACCCTTTCATTTCAGCTTAAAGAACTTCTTTCAGCATTTCTTGAAAGGCAGGTCTAGTAATGATAACTCTTCTAGCTTTGGTTTCTCTTGGAAAGTGTCTCTCCTTCCTTTCTGAAGAACAACTTTGCTGGATAGAGTATTCTTGGCAGGTTTTTAAAAGTTAATTTATTTTGAGAGTGAAAGAGAGCACGAGTGCGGGAGGGGCAGAGAAAAGAGACAGAATCCCAAGCAGGCTCTGCACCATCAGCACAGAACTCACAAACTGTGAGATCATGACATGAGCTGAGATCAAGAGTCGGACACTTAACCAATTGAGCCACCCAGGGGCCCCAGCAGTTTTTTTTTTCTTTTAGCACTTTGAATATATCACCCACTCTCTCCTAGCCTATAAAGTTTCTGCTGAGAAATCTTCTGATAGCTCTATGGGAGTTCCCCTGTAAGTTACAATTTCTTTTTATTGCTGCTTTTAAAATTCTCTTTGTCTTTGATTTTTGACAGTTTTATATAATGTATCTTGGAAAAGATCTCTTTACACAGAGTTTTGGGAGGGACCTATGAGTTTCATGAACTTGGATATCCAAATCTCTTACCAGATTTGGGAAGTTCTCAGCCATTATTTCTTTAAATGGGCTGTCTGGCCCCTTCTCCTTCTCTTCTTCTGAGACTCCGGTAATTCTCAGATTGTTTCTTCTGATGGTATCATACAGATCACGTGGCTTTCTTTCCTCTTTTTCATTCTATGTTCTTTGTTCTCCTCTGACTATTTAATTTCAAAGGTTCTGTCTTCTAATCCACAGATTCTTTCTCCCCTTGATCCACTTTGTTATTGATGTTCTCTATTGCACATTTCATTACATTGTTTTCTTCAGCTCCACAATTTCCATTTTGTTCTTTTTTTATGATTTGTAATTATTTGTTAAGCTTCTCATTTTGTTTGTGTATTGTTTTCTGATTTCTTTGAAATTTCTGTGTTTTCTTGTAGCTCATTCATCTTCCTTAAAACAGCTATTTTGAAATTTTTGTCAGGTAAATTGCAGATCTCCATGTCTTAGATAACAAGTAACAGGAAGATTATTGTGATCCTTTGGTAGTGTAATGTTTCCTTGATTTTTCATGTTTTTTGAAGTCTTGTGTTGCTGTTTTAATGTTTGAAGTAGCAGTCACTTCCTTCAGTCTTTACTGACCGACTTTGGGAAACACCTTCTCTATTAGAGATTCTCAGGCTTTTTCAGATCTTCTATGGATATACCTGTTCCACACTTCTTGCTCCTTCTTGTGGCAGAATTCTTTAATGTTCATTTTATTTTTGTGAGAGAGAGAGAGAATGAGTGGGGGAGGTACAGAGAGAGAGGAGGACTGAGAATCCAAAGCAGGCTCCACGCTGAAAGTAGTGAGCCCAATGTGGGGATCAAACTCATGAGCCACAAGATCATGACCTGAGCCAAAGTTGAATGCTTGACTGACTGAGCAACTCAGGTGCCTCTCTTGTGACAGGATTCTTAAGCTTGTATGAAGTTCTCTCAATCCTGATATGCACCAAGCTGGGTATGGACTACTCTTGGAGCCTTATATAACTGAAATCGTACAATATTTGTTTGTATTTGACTTCCTTCACTTAGCATAATGTGTTCATCACTTTGGTCTTTTTAATGCTGCTGATTTTCATCCAGTGTCTAGTAATTCTTGAGTTAATGAAAAATCAGGATGATTAGTAAACACAGTTCAGCTCCCCAAAGGCTTCCTCAGCACCAGGAGGTCTAAATGTGGCCTCTGTGCCAGTGGGCAAGAGTAATACTCAGCAGGTTTGAGGATGGTGGGTGTGGTGAAGGTGGACATCCTGGAAACTCCACATGTCAAAATTTAAGAGGTTTTTATTCTGTAAATGGAGTACTTAAGTGGTTTCACTCTTTTTGTCCACTTTAATGTCCAACGTAATCATTTTTGGAGTTATCTTACGCTTTTCTTGGCCTCTTTCTCTGATTCCTGCCCTCAAACATGGATCCCCTCTCCAGGTAGGTTTTCCTTCTACAAGGAGCAGTCCTCTGGCATTATTCTTCTGCCAGTTTGTGTGCTGTGTATGAATAGAGAGGCAGGGTGTGGGCAGTACCTCACTGACCTGGCTAGGAATGCAGATCTTTCTTAAAGCATCCTAGTGACTAATTCACAGCCCACACTCTCCCTTTTGTTATTGGTTAATTCTGAGTTGCAGTTTTTACTATCCAAGTTGGGATTTTGTGCACAAAAAGAAATCCTTATAATTACTTGTTTTAATCCATACTATATGATTCTAGTTACAAAGGTAAAAATCTTGTTTCCCTTAAATATTTAAGCTTAATTTACACTCTTACTTTATTTGCAAATTTTATGATTTTCGGAGCACCTGGGTGGCTCAGTTAGTTGATTAAGTGTCTGACTTCAGCTCAGGTCATGATCGCATAGTTCGTGAGTTCAAGCCCCTGAACGGGCTCTGCGCTGACAGTGCAGAACCTGCTTGGGAGTCTCTCTCTCCCTCTATCTCTGTCCTTCACTCACTCACTTGTGTGCTCTCTCTCTCAAAATAAATGAATAAACTTAAAAAATTATTATTTTAATCAAAATAAGAACTATCATTTTCATTTGTCCTTTTTGAGTTAACTCATACATTTAATATGTTTACATATTTAATCAAATTCCCTTGGCTACTTCAAAGTACAATTTTAAGACAATTGATTCTCTCAAACATTTCAAATACATCAAGGGAAGATGACAAATACAAAAAAAAAAAAAAAAGCTTCCTAAGAACTTAAACTACTCTTGACAATCTACTAAATTATCACCCCTATGAATTTTGTAGATAAAATCCTTTTAAGCCTTTCATAATCATTTAAAAAATTAACAGAGTATGCACAGGACATCATAATGGTTATATTTAAACACAGCTTATGTAAGAGTACACTGAGTTTTAGAGATTATAAATTATTCATCCAACTAAGGGGAACAAAACAAGCATGTCAAGCCAACTGATGTTCCAAGGTCAAAAGCTCAGGACAGCGGCCTGAGCTCCAAGTGAAACACATCAGAGACCCATGGGGCAGAAGACCCCCATAACTCTGGGCTGGATGTCTTTTTATAAGCAATCCCCAAATTCATGACTTTCAGCTGAGATTTGACTAATTGTATCAATTAGTCAATTAAAATTAACCAATTTCAATTTTTGACAATACAGTGATTAAAAAAATATTTAAATTTATGAGTCCTTTAAATTAATGAGTCCTTTCTAGGTCTTGGTTTTAGATTTCATTTTCTGTAACTCTTATGTAAATGCCTGCACTAAAGCTAAAAATATTCTAACAGAATGTTGAGCCACATACTCAGCTATAACCCAGTAAAACTTATCTTTCAAACAGATTAGTTGACTTCTAGGTGTTATTTCTTATTATGCCGTATAAGTGAGTGACTCTATTTATTTTCTTTATTCATTAATATTGTCAAATTTGCATATGTCAAAGTCTCATATTAAAAATCTATGCCTGAATCTCTTGAGAAGTTATAATTTAATTTCATGTATCTAGAAGAGAATTACAAAATGTCCAAACCTAGTTTCTGCTGTTAATTTTCTGCAATTATTAGCCTATGGAAGCTGATTTCAGATTACCCATCTCAGTTTTCTGCTGTCCATTTTGGCCTTTCAGCCTACCTTTATCTCTGAAATGTCTATGTTTTAAAAATTATCATTTGGACTTCTAGCAGCTAGCACAGTGCCTAGAAAATAGTATCCATTCAGCAATTATTGATTGAATGGAATAGAAGATTAAATAGATCCAATTTTTGTCTTTCATCACTTGTACCTCAGTAATCCAAATTATTTAAGAGAATTTTGTAATTGTTATTTATTATATATTATTATTTTTGGAAGAATTTTAAATATTCAGAAAAGGTAGGCTAAAAATGAACACACAATAAATGTTTTCTTGGGGCACCTGGGTGGCTCAGTCAGTTAAGCATCTGACTTTGGCTCAGGTCATGATTTCACAATTCGTGGGTTTGAGCCCCCATCAGGCTATGTGCTGACAGCTAAGAGCCTGGAGATTGCTTTGGATTCTGTGTCTCCCTTTCTCTCTGCTCTACCCCTGATTGTACTCTGTCTCTCTCTGTATCTCAAAATGAATAAACGTTAAAAATGTTTTAAAAAAATGTTTCCTTAACTGCCTCTTTGGTTGTCTTTATGAAACTTAATATTTTATATCAGCTATAGCATCAATCTGTCAATTAGACTTACACCCTGAGCTTCCAATTGCTGATGATTAATATAACAGAATTTTATTAAAATACTGCAATAGATATTTTATTGTACAAGGAGCAAATGTGATAACCAATGAGTTTTTATTACCAAATGACTTGTGTCACTGACCCATTCCTGACCCATCCCCTCCCACCTCTTGATTAGTCTGATGATGCCAGCCATGGCTCTGGGTCAAAAGCCAAAAACACCAGATGGTGTCATACCTACTTAGGGATACAGGAAACAAAGCTCATTTGATGAAGGGAGGGTATTGAGTAGATTGTATTACATTAAAACCCTGCATATGAAAGCTTGAGTCTGGATAAATTTCAATAACCTCCCTATAGACTTTGAAGAGACATTTACAAATCTTAAAGAAACAATTAATATTTGTTAAAAAATGTTAATACTTACTGACGAATAATTAGAGCCTTTGTGGAAAAGGTTGCAGGTGCTTACCCAATACTCCTCTCCCATGCTTCCTTAGTAACATAACTAGGATTTTGTTCAGAATGACCGTGTGCCAAAATAAAAAACTTTACTTCCCAGCCTCCCTTACAGTTTAAGGGGATATTGAATGAAATTTAAGTAGAAGTCTTTGGTTGGTGTTACCTAAAACTCTTCAAAGGAGAGAGAGCCTATTTGTCACTTTCTAGTCTCCTACAATGTAGACATGATGGCAGGAACTCTAGTAGACATTTTGTGACCTTGAAGAGGGAAACAACATGCTAAAAAGCAGAGAAGAAATTTAAAAGCAACCTAGATCTCTCATAACTTTATGGAACAACTTTTCCAACATCAAACTAGTAGACTAAGGCTTTTTTTTTTTTTTTTTTACGTGAGATGAAAAAAAGGTATTTACTAAGCACCTACAATGTTCAAAAAAACTGGTAAAGACATTCTGGGAAACTAAAAAATGGATCTGACAAACATCCTGTTTTCCAAGAGATGTACTGAAGGAGCTAAAACATTTATGCCTACAATAGTAAAACAAGATAGAAAGTGGAAAGAATCAGAGACCAGCTGGCAGTAAGACATCAGCTTGGGAGAGGTTCCTGAAAAAGGTGAAGTGTGCAGTTTTTAAACTGAGCAGACTCTAAAAAAAAAGACTGCCATCACAGTCGTTAGAAGAAAAGAAAATGGTATCTTTCCTTGAGAGAGAGAGGCTCATATGATTGATAATTCCTTCTTTTTAACTGCTTTCTACATAATTCATCCCAATGTAAGAGCCACTGAAGGCTAAAACTGAAGGATGCCATTAGGAGTTTTGCCAACTCTTAAGCATTCCCATAGAAGAAATTCCTCATTTCACGTCAGAAGAAGGAAACTATTAAAGCAATATGATGGCTGTTACCTCCACTAAATGGTGGCTGAACAATTTAGCACTGAGACTGGCAAGAGCCAGAACTAATTGTGCTGCCCCTCATCAGATCACCAATGTGGGACGTGAGCAAGTGTACCAACCAGCACTTCCCAGAATCCCTAGATTCTTCCATTACAGTAAATTCCTGTTTTTATACCAAACCACTTTTCTGGTATTGTGCATGAAAATAGTCTCCAAAGCCCCTCCCAAACTTATTTTAGATTTCATAATTTTGGTCAGTCTGATAGGATTGGAAGGGGGTCTCATTGTGGTTTTAAGGTGCATTTCTATGAATAAAAATGATACTAAACACCTTTGACATGTGTATTAGACATTTGGAATTCCTCTCTTTGAATAACTGCCTCTTCAAATACTGTGTGCATTTTTCTGAGTTATCTGTCTTTTTCTTATTGATTGGTAGGCATTTGAAAATATATGTATTTTTGACATATGCCCTTTGTCAGTTATATTCATTGTAAATGTCTCCTAGTCTCTGGTCTTTTGATGATGTGGATGGTGTCTTTTGATGATGAGAAGTTCTTAATTTTAATCTTGTCCTACTTATTAATCTTTTCCTTTATGGCTAAATGGTTTTTATGTAATATTTAAGAAATTCTTACTGCCAGGTCTTGAAGATCTCCTCTATTATCTTCTAAAAGCATCATAGTTTTGCCTTTTACATATAAATTGCCTATTAATGATTTTTGTGTGTCATGTAAGATATAGGACCATTTTCATTTTTTTCCCATATGAATCCCAATTGTTTCAGCAACAGTTAATGAAAAATCCATCTTTTCTTCACTTCTTTGTAATGCCAATTGTATCATATATCAAGTGTCCATATGTGTATAGGTTTATTTCTCTGCACTCTCTGTGATCCACTGATCTATTGTCTATCCCTGAGCCAATACCACACCTTCATAATGATTACAGTGTTGTAGTAAGTCTTGACATCTTATAGGACAAATGTTCCCACCTTGTTTGTTTCAGCTTTCTAAGCCCTTTCCAGTTCCATATAAACTTTAGGATGTTTGCCAAGTTCAGCAACAACTTAAACTATTATTTTTATTATGAATAATGTACTATAAATACATTGAATCTATAGTTTAATATAATTAATAACTATAATTAATGTAATTCACTTAGGGATTAGATTTTATTAATTTAGGAAAACTTATATATTTACAATATTCAATCTTCCAATACATAAAATTATTATATTTCTCGGTTTATATCTTCTTTGATATCTCTCAATAAAATTTCCTAATTTTGTACATAACATTTTTTATTCAATTTTCTTGCTAGATATATCATACATCTTGTTGCTATTATATATGTCATTGTTTTCATTTCCCAATTGTTTGTTGCTGGTGTATAGAAATGCAATGATCATGATAAAAAAAATGATCTTTTTATATATATCAAACTTGCTCATCTGTCTTATTAAGACTAATAATAATGTATCTTTAGTTTTAATTTGAATTTTCTAGGGGGAGGCATCTGGGTGGCTCAGTCTGTTGAGCGTCCAACTTTGGCTCAGCTCATGATATCTTGGTCTGTGAGTTTGAGCCCCACGTTGGGCTTTGTGCTGAAGCAGCCTGGAGCCTGCTTTGGATTCTGTGTCTCCCTGTCTCTCTGCTTCTCCCCTGCTCATGCTCTCTCTCTCTCTTTCAAAAATAAATAAATATTTAAAAAATTAATTAGAATTTTCTATTATATAAGCATGTTATTTTTCCAATTTTTTCACATCTTATTTCTTCTTACTTTCTTACTTTATTGGCTTAGAACACACTACAATATAAAGTAGAAGTGATGATATAAGGAACTTTTGTCTTTTGGTGATCTCAAAATATCATCATTAAGCATGATATTTGCTGTATAATTTTGTTTTTATTTTTATTGAATAAATTTTACATGTATAAATTTAAGGTGTACAGCATGTTACCTTAGTACATTTATATGTTGCAATATGATTGCCCATATAGCAGTATTTGTCACATTACATATTCTAAGCATATGGAAACTGAAAGAAAGAGGATATAGTTTTACTTATGGCAGATGAGATAGACTTCAAGCCAAAAAGGGTAATGAGACAAAGAAGGATTGGAATAATTAATTTTGTTAAAATGGCTATAATACCCAAGCTATCTAAAGATTCAATGCAATCCCCATCAAAATGCAAAAGGCATTTTTCACAGAAATAGAAGAACAATCCTAAAATTTGTGTGGAACCAAAGAGACCTTGAATAGCCAAAACAATCTTAAGAAAAAAGAACAAAGCCAGCAGTATGATGCTTCCACATTTCAAATTCTGCTATAAAGTCATAGTAATAAAAACAGTGTGGTACTGGCACAAAAATAGACACATTAACCAATGGAACAAAATAGCCCAGAATTAAATCTCAGTGTATGTGGTCAACTAATATTCAACAGAGAAGCCAAGAATACCCAATGGGGAAAGGATAGTCTGTTCGACAAATGGTGCTGGAAAAACTGGAGAAACACATGCAGAACAATGGAATTAGAGCTCTATCTCACACCACCCACAAAAATTAACTTGAAATGAATCAAAGACTTAAACATAAGGCCTGATGTCCTAAAACTCCTACAAGAGAACAGAGGGAAGAGGCTCATTTATATTGGTCATAGTGATGATTTTTAACATGATGCCAAAAGCACAAACAAAAGCAAAAATCAAAATTTGTTACTACACCAAACCCAAAAGTTTCTGCACGGAAAAGAAACAATTAACAAAATGAAAAGACAAAGTACAGAATGGGAGAAAAATTTGCAAAACATATATTGGATAAGGTGTTAATTTCTTGTTGTTGTTTTTTTAATTTAAATCCATGTTAGTTAACATACAGTATAGTAATGGTTTCAGGAGTAGAATTTCCAAAGAGGATATAAAATGATCAACATACATGAAAAGTTTTTTAATATCACTAATCATCAGGAAAATGCAAATCAAAACCACAATAAGATATCACCTCACACTTGTTAGAATGGCTATCATTGAGAAGACAATAAACCACAATGCTGGTGAGGATATGGTGAAAGGAAACCCTTACACATTATTGTTGGGAATGTAAATTGGTCTAACCACTATGGAAAACAACATGAAGTTTCCTCAAAAAATTAAGAATAGATCTGCCATATCATCCAACAATTCTACTTCTGAGTATATACTAAAAGTAAATGAAAACAGGATTTTGAAGAGAGATAGGTAATTTATGTTTATTGCAGCATTATTTACAATAGCCAAGAGATGAAAACAATCCAAATGCCCATCAACAGATGAATGGATAAAAAAGGTGTGGTACATATACACAATGGAAAATTTATTATTCAGCTATAAGAGAGGAGGCTATGGATGGACCTCAATCACATTATGCTAAGCAAGTTAAGTCAGACAGAGAAAAACAAATACTGTATTATATCACCTATATGTAAAATCTAAAAAAGTTAAACCTATAAAAAACAGAATAAAATGGAGGTTACCAGGGAATTGGTTGGGGGGAAGGGGAGAGATTTGAGTGATGGTATTTAAAGGTACAAACTTATAAGCCATAGAGATCTAATGCACAGTATAATGAATTGGAAGTAGTGCTCGCTTCGGCAGCACATATACTAAAATGAATTGGAAGTATAAGATTAGAAGTATAAGATTGGAAGATCTTTCACTTTGAAACTGTGTGTATCTTTAGAGCTGAAATGAGTTTCCTATAACCAGCATGTAGTTGGATCTAGTTTTTTAATCCATCTAGCCACTATGTGCCTTTTGATTGGTGAATTCAGTCACTTTGTATTTATACAGTGACTTTTTGTATGTACAGACTTACTACTGCCATTTTATCTTTCACCTTCTGGTTATCATGTCTCTTGGTTTTGTTTTTGTTTTTTTTTAATCTTCTGTTTCTGTCTACCTTTGAAAGTTGGTGGTATTCCATGGTGATTTTTTCAGTCTCCCCCTTTTTTATATTTTGTGCCTCTGCTCCAGATTTTTGCTTTGTGGTTACCACAAAGCAATTTACCTTTATTAGCCTGTAAGCTTCCATTGTTTTACTTTTCCTCTGTTATGTTTTTGATGTTGAAAATTATCTCTTTTTATGCTGTGATTTCATTACCAAATTCTAGCTGTTGTAGATATTTTTAATGATCTTTTCCTTTAAACTTTATGGTATACTTAAGAGTTTAATATACTATTCTAAAAGAGTTACAGTTTTCTAATTCTGACTATTTATCACCTTAATTAGAGTTTTATGTACTTTTGTCTTTTCATTTGAACTTGAAGAGATCCTTTTAACTAGTGGTGGTGAACTCTGTCAGCTGTTGTTTGTTTGGGAAAGACTTTATTTCTCCTTCATATCTGAAGGATAATTTTGCCAGATAGAGTATTCTTAGCTGGCAGCTTTTATCTTTCAATATTTTGAATATGTCATTCCACCCTCTCCCAGCCTGTACAGTTTCTGCTGAGAAATCTGCTGATAGCTTAATGGGCGGGGGGGGGCGGGGAGGGGGGCATTCTATGAAGTTTGCTGTCCTTTTTTTCCTTGGCTGCCTTTAAATTTCTTTCTTTATCATTGATTTTAGACAGTTTTAACATACTGTGTCTTGGAAAAAGGACTTTTTATGTCGAATGTTCTATTAGCTTCTTGGATGTGTGTATCCAGTTTCTCCCCCAGGTTTAAGAAGTTCTCAGCTCTTATTTCTTTAAATAAACTCTCTGCCCCCTTTTCTATCTCTTCTCCTTCTGGAATACCTATTACTCTTATGTTGACTTTTCTGATGCAATCTGATAGCTTTCATAGGATTTTTTAACTTTTTAAAAATCTTAGGTCTCTCTCATCTTCCACCTGAATCATATCTAGATTTCTATCTTTCAGATTGCTAATTCTCTCTTCCATCTAATCTGCTCTATTTCCAATGCATTCTGATATATTCTTTATCCCATTTACTGAGTTCTTCAGCTCCAGAATTTGTATTTTTTCCCAAACTTTTATAATCTCTTTGGTAAAATACTCCTTCTGTTTGTTAATTTTATTTCTGATATTATTGTATTAATTTCTGAGTTTTCCTGTATCTTACTGAATTTCTTCATAATAGTCATTTTGAATTCTTTATCAGTTAGATAACAATATGCCATGTCTTTGGGTTTGGATGCTAGAAAACCGTCAGCCCCTAAAGTTAGGAGCCTGCACATAAAAAGAAATAAAAGCTGGTGGCAAAAAAGAAAAAGGGTGGCAGTAGACTCGGGGAAGGTATATACTTAGCACATGGGACTTTGGGTATACCCACAGCCAGGTAAATGGATCCTCAAGTTGGGAGCCCATGTCCCAGAGTTCCGTGGATGGTCCTCTTGCCAGACAGCAGGAGACATTTACTTTTAGTTCTCTTTGTCTGCCTCCTTTCTCCCCCTTTTCACCTCTAGTCAGTGTGATCTCTCCTTAGAGCAATGGGTTCCTCCAGCTACAGTGCACATAGCCAGGCTGGCACCCCACTCACCCTCCACCTCCTCTGCCAAAAACGTCATGGCAGTCAGCTGTCAGACCTGCCACCACCCACTCTGCTGCAGCCTCTGCCACCACTGGCTCTGTCACCACTCCCTTTGATTCCCAGCCTCTTCACCAATCCAATCCACCCACCTTGCAGTGCACAGATGGTTGGATCTCTCAGATGTCCTGGTGTGCTGTGCAGAGGCACTTTTCTTCAGTTGTGGATGTCCAATTGGTTATAAATAAAAAGGGAGAGGAAAAAAAGCAACTCACAGTGCCATCATGTTGACATCACTCTTCTGCATGATTTTTGAAGATAACCTTCATCATAGAAGTTCCCTTCATTTTCGCTTTTTTTAAAAATCATGAATGTATGTTAAATCATTAATGTAGTTAAATTTTATTAAATGCTTTTTCTTTATCTACTGAGAAGATATTATGATTTTCTTTTCTAATATGGTAACACAGTGGACTATATTTATTGATTTTCTAATGTAAAACCAACCTTGAATTCCTAGGATATAACCAACTTAGTAATAACGTTTTGTCCTTTTAAATTGTTTATTTATTTTTGAGAGAAAGAGAAAGAGAGAGCAAGCAGGGGAAGGGCAGAGAGAGAGAGGGAGACACAGAATCGGAAGTAGGCTCCAGGCTCCGAGCTGTCAGCACAGAGCCTGACGTGGGACTTGAACCCTGGAGCTGTGAGATTATGACCTGAGCTGAAGTAAGACCTTAACTGACTAAGCTACCCAGGCACCCCAACGTGTTGTCCCTTTATATGCTACTAGATGGAGTTTGCGGACATTTGGGTTTAGATTTTTGCATCTGTGTTCCTGAGTGAGATCACCTGTAACTTTCTTTTCATGCATTGTCTTTGCCATATTTTAGTATCAATTTTATGCTAGTCTCAAGAGTTGGGAAGTGTTTCCCCTTTTTCTATTTTCTGAAAAAGTTTATCTAAGATTAAAATTATTTCTTCCGGTGGTAGAATTTGCTGGTGAATCTGGGTGTGGGATTCTTTTAGGAGAAACATTTGGATTATGGATTTAGTTTCTCTAATTATTACAGGTACAAAAGATGGACATATGGCTTCTCTTCCAAACTGGAAAAATTTGATAAGTAAAGGGATACTTATCTATAATAGGTGTAAACTTGGATTGTCCTGGGCAAAAGGGGATTTATGGTCATCATAATGGTAAGACTTCCTATTTCTGACTATAAATTTCCTACTTCTTCCTGAGTAAATTTTATTAAGTTATGTTTTGAGGGGGAATTTGTGCATTTCGCCTAAATTTTTAATTTTTTTGATATAAAGATTTCATGTTAATATTTTTTTCTTTTCAATGTGCTCTTTTTCCAACTTTGTTGAGGATTATGTTAATTTTATACTCTCTCTTTAATATCTACAATACCTGTGTGTCTCCTTTTTGTTTCTAGATGTTGGTTATTTGTGCCTTCTCAGTTTCTTCATCGATTTTTTATATATAACTTTAAAAACTGATTTATTGAGGGGGGAGGGGCAGAGAGAGAGAGAGAGAGAGAAAGAGAAAATCCTAAGAAGGCTCTGCATTATCAGCATAGAACCCAACGCAAGATTTGAACTCAAAAACTGTGAGATCATGACCTGAACCCAAATCTAGGGTTGGATGCTTAACCAACTGAGCCACCCAGGTGCCCCATCTTCCTCATTCTTGAAAGAGATATTTTAATTTTGTTAAAATAAACAAGCAACTTTTGACCTTGTTGAGCATCTCTATTATATAATTGTTTTCTATTTCAAAATGTCTCCTTTAATCTTCATCTTCTTCTTTCTGATATACCTCTAATTTTTTTCAGATGAATGTTAGTTAAGTTCCAGACTTTCTAAACATACATATTTTGAGGTTATAAATTTCCCTGTCTGTGCTCATAATCCTAAATTTTGATATGTGATCATTTTGTTACTCTTCTGTTTAAAATATTTTCTAATATTTTCATGATTTTATTTTGATGCATGATATTTTTTAAGTCTCTAATATATGGGTTTATTTTTTTACCTTATTCTTATTTTTGTGGATTTTTAGTTGGTCTTACAATCTAAGAACATGCAGTGTATAAATTTAAACCCTAAACTGAATTGAGACTTGCTTTATGGTTTGTTTATATTTAGTAAATGTTCTGTATGCTTAAAAATATGTACTTTGCAATCATTATGTGGAGATCTCACTATGTCAGGTTTATTATCTTATCAAAATCTTTTATGAATTTATTGATATTTTGTTTGCTTTTTCTACTAGTAACTAAGAGATGTAGTATGAAAAAACACTGCATCTATTGCATGAATATTTGTATATTTCTCCTTGAAATTTTGTCATTGTTTGCTTTATATATCTTGAGGGTATATATTGGAAATACACAAATTTAAAATTGTAGTTCCTTTTATCAACACAAAGTGACCTTCGTTACTGCTGTAATCTTATTTTCTTTAAATAAATACATATATTTATTTACTTATTTATTTATAGAGAGAGGGGGGAGGGGTAGAGAGAGAGGGAAAGATTGAATCCCAAGCAGGCTCCATGCTGTCACCACAGGGCCCAACATGAGGCTTGATTTCACAAACTGTGAGATCCTGACCTGAGTCAAAATCAAGAGTTGGATGCTTAACTGGCTGAACCACCCAGGCATAAAAATATATACTTTTAATATAGCTATAGTTTTCTTTGGTTGAGAATGTGTTCGCATGTCTTATTTAATCATTTAACTTTCAACTTTTCTGTATCCTTAATCCTTATATTTCCAAAATATGTTTTTTTATAAACAGCATAAGACAGAATTTGTTTTTATCAAGTTTGAAAGACTTTATCTTTTAACTGGAGCATTTAGTTCATTTACATGAAACGTAATTAAGCCACAGACGTTGCACCATTCCTAAAGCCATAACTGGCATTGTATACATATTTGGGTTTATTTTGTACTTTCCATTTGTACTTATTTTGTAAACATATCTTGCAAACTTATTTTGTACTTTCCATTTGTCATATTGGTTTCATTTTTTCCTCCTTTCTTATTTTGGATTTACTAAATGTTTTAGTCACACCAAGGTTGTCCCCTTTAAGTAGTTTAAGAGTTATGCAAAAAAAAAAAAACAGTTATGCATTCCATTCATTTATTTTAGTAGATGCCTTAGAAATTGTAATATGTTTAACTTAACATAATATAGACTAGACTCAATAAGTCACTTAACTTCCTTCTTCATAATAAAAGAAACTTAGTGCACTTTAATTCTTTTTACCTACTTTGAAACTTACAAATTATTTTTCATTATATTTCAACTATTTTTAACCCTTTAAGATACTATTATTATTGTTTTATTAATCAGTATTTCTTCTTTTTTAATAAGTATTTTCTTAGATTCATTCACGTATTTACTACTTTCTATACTCTTTATTCCTTGTTTCTCATACCTATTATCTGGGAAAAATTCCCTTCTGACTGTCATATATGATTCAGAATTTTCTCTGTTAAGAATGTGTTAGGGACAAACTCTCTATTTTTGTTTGTCTGAAAATATCTTTATTTCACCATCATTCCTAAAAGATATTTTCAGTGGCTATAAGATTCTACTTTGGCTGTCATTTTCTTCCAGCACATTGAACATCATCCCACTGTCTTTTGCCTTCCATTACTGCTGTTGAGAGACCAGATTCCATTTAAATGGCGCTTCTTTGAATGTAAGCCTTCTTTTTTCTCTGGCTTATGAATGCTGTTCTCTTTTTCTTTTAACGTTTATTTATTTTTGAGACAGAGAGAGACAGAGCATGAACAGGGGAGGGTCAGAGAGAGAGGGAGACACAGAATCTGAAACAGGCTCCAGGCTCTGAGCTGTCAGCACAGAGCCCGACGCCAGGCTTGAACTCACGGGCCGAGAGATCATGACCTGAGCTGAAGTCGGACGCTTAACCGGCTGAGCCACCCAGGCACCCCAGATGTTCTCTTTTTCTATGGTGTTCTGCAATTTCACTATGATGTATCTTAGCATAAGTTTCTTTTTATTTATCCTATATGGGATTTACTGGGCTATCTGAAACTTTGAATTGGTCATTTCATCCGTTCTAGAAAATACTCAAGATTAGCTCTTTTAATGTGGCATCTGCCCCATGTCTCCCTTTCCTCTACTTCAGGTGCTCTACTCATGTTAGACCTTCTTATTCCAGTTTGCATGTCTTTTCATTGCTTTTTCATATTGTCCATCTTTTTTTCTCTTTGTGCTATTTCTAGTTTACTAATTCTCTCTTTAGCTACCTAATTTTCTGTTAAACTCATCCATTTTTTAAATTATTTTTTAGAGAGAGGGCACATGTGAGCAGGGGAGAAGGGCAGAGGGAGAGAGAGAGAATCACAAACAGTCTTCATAATCAGCATGGAGCCCCATGC
Organism: Panthera tigris; assembly: GCF_018350195.1. Classification (NCBI taxonomy): domain Eukaryota; kingdom Metazoa; phylum Chordata; class Mammalia; order Carnivora; family Felidae; genus Panthera; species Panthera tigris. The sequence continues at coordinate 20,109,201 of NC_056665.1, forward strand.
AGGGCTCATTTCCATGACCTGATCATGACCTTAATCAATATTTTCTTAGATTCATTCACATATTTACTACTTTCTATACACTTTATTCCTTGTTTGTCATACCTATTATCTGGGAAAAATTCCCTTCTGACTATTGTATATGATTCAGAATTTTCTCTGTTGAGAATCTGCTAGAGACAAACTACATTTTTGTAGATCGTGGGATCATGACCTGAGGAGAAATCAAGAGTTGGACGCTCCATCAACTGAGCCACCCAGGCACCCTCATTCATTTTTTAAATTTCAGTTTTCAATGTATTATTTTTAGAAGTTGGTTTGGTTGTTTTTCAAATATACCTTGTCATTTTTATTCCTCATATCATTATTATTGTTATTGAACCATTTGAGAGTCAGTTGCAGAGATAACAACCCTACCCTAAATATTCCAGTGTGTATCTGCTAGAATCGAGGACATTCTCCTCTATAACTATAGTGAAATTGTCAAATTAAGAAAATTTAAAATTGATATGATACTATTATCTAATATATAGTTCATATTCAATTTTGACAATTATTCCAATACTATCTTTTATAGTACCTTTGTTTTTACTTCTTTTGTCACTTATTTTTTTAAGTTTTTTTAAAATTTATTTTGAGGGGGGAGAGGCAGTGAGAGAGAGGAGAGAGAATCCCAAGCAGACTCTGAGCTGTCAGTGCAGAGCCCAATGTGAGGCTCCTGAGCCAAAATCAAGAGTTGGATGGCTAACTGATTAAGCTGTTCTGTGGCCTTTTGTTGTTTATATAATATTGACAATTTTGAATAGTATAGGCCTATTGTTTTGTAGAATATCCTTCATGAATCAATTCCTGCATTCCCCCACCCCCAATTTTTTATTGTGGTAAAATATACATAACACATATTTAGTATCTTAACCATTTTTGAGTGTGCAGTTCAGTGGCATTGAATACATTCATAATGTTGTGCAACCATCACCACCATCCACATCCAGAACTCTTTCATCTTGTAAAACCAAAATTCTATATCCTTTAAACAAGAACTCTTTATTTTCCACTTCTGCTCGGCCCTTGGCACTATCATTTTATTTTCTGTCTATGATTTTGACTATCCTAAGTACTTTGTATAAATAGAATCATATAGTATTCGTCTTTTTGTGACTGGCTTATTTCACTTAGCATTATGTCTTCAAGGTTCATCTACATTGTATCATGTGTCAGAATTTCCTTCCTTTTAAGGCAAATAACATTCCATTGTATAGACCACATTTTGCTTATATATTCATCAGTTGTTGGACATAGGTTGCTAGCACATTTTAGTTATTGTGTATAATGCTGCTATGAACATGAGTGTAGAAATAGTCCTTCAGGCCCCTGATTTTTGGTACGTATCCAGAATGGAATTGCTGGATCATAATGTTAATTCTATATTTAAATTTTTGAGGACCACCATATACCATCTTATATCCCAACCAACAGTACACAGGCGTTCCAATTTCTTCACATCCTCACCAACACGTTTTGTTTTGTTTTGCTTTTGTTTGTTTGTTTGTTTTGTGGTAGCCATCTTAACATGTGTGAGAATTCCTACATTTTTGGCATGAATACTACAGAGATGATGTTCTTTCCTTTTCATTCCATCAAATTAGGAGGCAAATGATGTCAATTTGTCTCATTGTTGGTGATGTTAATTTTGATGATTTAGTTAAGATTATTGATACATTTTGCCACTGTAAAGGCAGATTTTTCATCCTTTGTAATGTAGAAGTAATGTGTGGGGAAATACTTTGGGATTACATAAATTATGTTGTTCTTATACTTCTCCTCACTTGTTTCTTTTATTTCTTTTATTTTCTTTTTCTTTCTTTTATTTCTCTTAACACAGTGAACATAGTTATTTCACAAGTTGTGTATGTTAATACCAATTTCTGAAGACTCTGTGCTTATCTTTGCTATTTGTTGTTTCCATGATTTTCACTCATGGTAACTTGTTTTCTAGTATGTATGTAAGTAATCTTTTCTAGAAAAATCATTTGTGATTCTTTAAGACCTAATACATTCCTCAAAAAACATTTGCATTTGCTCTTGCCAAGGACCCAAAGCATACCACTCTGGGGCCACTTTAAGCCAAATTCATACTTGAAGTTACTTTAGATTACCCAGGTGATTTGGATTGCACATTCATGTGAGGGATATATTTTTTCTTGTTGTCTTTTGCCCAGGTTTACTCAGCATCTAGATAACTTCCCCTGAGCATGGATATAGGGTCGGTTTAAATATTGTATACCCTCCCAATGAGGATGTAGCCATTTGGGGTCATAGCATGTTTTTATGGAGGAGAGTCTTCTATTAGACAAACCACCTTAAGTTTAATGAAACTACATTCTAGTAGGAGAGACAAAAACAATCAAATATAAAATGAAAAATTAAAAAAAGAGAATTATAGACTTTGATAAGTTTGCGATAAGAAGGGAAAAGATGGGCTTCCTTATCAGAATATAAAGGAAGGGAGACATGTAAATAGGGTACTCAGAGCCAGCATCTATGGAGAGATGATATTTGATGGATAAGAAGGACGCCATCAAGTAAAAACTATAGTAACTTTTTAGGGAAGGGACAAGAGCTGAGATCAAAGTGGGCAGTAGCCAGATCCTATAGGTCCTCCTAGGCTGCAGACAAGGATATGGATTGTATTGTAAGTATAATGGAAAGACACTGGAAAGTATTTAAGTAGGGGAGTAACATAATCTGATTTTTTTTGCATGTAACTGTTTTTATGTTTTCAATATTACTTGATGAAACTACTTTTTATTGAAGTATAGCTGACATACAATGCCACATTAGTTTCAGGTGTACAACAGTGATTCTACAATTCCACAGTTATGCTATACTCCCCACAAGTGTAGCAACCATCTGTCATTACATAACACTATTACAATACCATTGACTCTCTTCCCTATGCTATACCTTTCATCCCCATGACATCCATTCCATAACTGGAAGCCTATATCTACCACCCCTCTCCGCCCATTTTGCCCATCTCTTTATCCCTCTTCCCTCTGGCAACCACCAGTTTGTTCTCTCATTTACAGGTCTGTTTCTGCTTTTTTTGTTTCATTTTTAGATTCTGCGTCATATGATGTAGTGAAATCATACGGTGTTTGTCTTTCTCCATTTGACTTATTTCACTTAGCCTAATACTCTTTAAGTCTATCCATGTTGTCATATATGGCAAGGTCTGTTATTTTTTATGTTGAGTAATATTCCACTGTGTGTGTGTGTGTGTGTGCACATAAAATCACATTTTCTTTAGACATTCATCTATTGACAAACACTTAGGTTGTTTTTGTATTTTGGCTATTGAAAATAATGCTGCAATAAACATAGGGGTGCATATCTGATGTTTTTGTTGGTGTTTTCATTTTCCTTTGGTGAATATCCTGAAGTGGAATTACTGGGTCATATGGCCTTTCTTTCTTTCTTTCTTTCTTTCTTTCTTTCAATGTTTTATTTATTTTTGAGAGACAGAGACAGAGCATGAGTGGGGAAGGGGCAGAGAGAGAGACACACACAGAATCCCAAGCAGGCTCCAGGCTCTGAGCTGTCAGCACAGAGCCCGACTCAGGGCTCAAACCCATGAACCATGAGATCGAACCATGAGCCGAAGTTGGACACTTAACCGACTGAGCTACCCAGGTACCCCTGGTATTTCTACTTTTAATTGTATAAGGAAACTCCTTACTCTCTTCTATAATGGCTGCACCAATTTACATACCCACCAACAGTGCATGAGGGTTCCTTTTTCTCCACATCCTTGCCAACACTAGTTATTTCTTGTCTTTTTGATATTAGCCATTTGGATAGGTGCAAGGTGATAACTCATTGTGGTTTTGATTTGCATTTCCCTAATGATTAGGGATGTTGAGCATCTTTTCATGTGTCTTTTGGCGGTATGTATATCTTCTTTGGAAAAATGTCTATTCAGGTCCTCTGCCCATTTTTAAATAAGATCATTTGGGGTTTTTTGGTGTTGAGTTGTATCAATTCTTTATATATTTTGGATATTAACCTCTTATTGGATATATCATTTGCAAATATCTTCTCCCAGTCAGTAGGTTTCATTTTCATTTTCATTTTGTTGATGGTTTCCTTTGCTGTGTAAACCCTTTTCATTTTGATGTAGTTCCAATAGTTTATTTTTGCTTTTGTTTCCTTTGCCTAAGGAGACATATTCATAAATATGTTGCGAAGGCTAATGTCAAAGAGATTTCTGCCCGTGCTCTCTTCTAATATTTTCATTGTTTCAGGTCTCACATTTAGATCTTTGATACATTTTGAATTTATTTTTGTGTATGGTGTAAGAAAGTGGTCCAGTTTCTGGGGAACCTAGGTGGCTCAGTTGGTTAAGCGTCCGACTTAGGCTCAGGTCATGATCTCACGGTCCTTGGGTTTCAGTCCCGCATCAGGCTCTGTGCTGACAGCTCAGGGCCTGGAGCTTGCTTCAGATTCTGTGTCTCCATCTCTCTGCCCCTCGCCTGCTCGTGCTCTGTCTCTCTCTCTCTCTTTCTCTCTCCCTCTTAAAAATAAATGTTAAAAAAAATTTTTAAAGAAAGAGGTCCAGTTTCATACTTTTACATGTAGCTATCCAGTTTTCCCAGACCATTTTATTTTAGAGACTGTCTTTTCCCCATTGCATATTCTTGCCTCCTTTGTTGAAGATTAATTCACCATATAAGCATGGGTTTATTTCTGGGCTCCCTATTCTGTTCCATTGATCTACATGTCTATTTTTGTGCTAGTACCATATTGTTCTAATTATTACAGCTTTGTAGTGTATCTTGAAATCTGGGATTGTTATACCTCCAACTTTGTTCTATTTTCTAAAGATTGCTTTGGCTCTGGAGTCTTTTGTGGTTCCATACAAATTTTAGTATTATTTGTTCTAGTTCTGTTAAAGTGCTGTTGGTATTTTGACAGGCATTGCTTTGAATCTGTAGATTACTTTGGGTAATATGGACATTTTAACAATATTTATCCTTCCAAATATTAGCACGGAATATTGTCCCATTTGTTTTTGCTGTTTTTGATTTCTTTCATCAATGTTTTATAGTTTTCAGAGTACAGGTTTTTTTACCTCCTTGGTTAAGTTTATTCCTAGACATTTTATTATTTTTGGTGCAATTGTAAATGGAACTTTTTTTCTTTATTTCTCTTTCTGCTACTTTGTTATTAGATCTAGTTAGTTTTTTAAAGTTTATTTGAATGATTAAAAATATTTTAAAAATTTTAATCACAATACATGTATAATAATGTTAAAAGCTTTATTACCTCTACCAGTACTCTGTTCTATTCCACTCCCTAAGGGTAGCCATTCAATTTTAAGCTTTTTAAAAAAGGTATTTATTTACCTATTTCTAAATAATATGCAGGTATTGCCACCTCTTGATTCAATTATTTACTTACTTTCTGCTATAGCACGTGAACATTTTTAGTATTCTCACACTTCCCTCTTCTAGGGGTTCCTTTTCTGGATAATGGAAGTGTCCTGGAGAAGAAAAAATCTATAGATTATGACCTTTGGTGAGGGGAGAGAAGAATCTAAAATTATAAAGATTTCCCTCAATGAAACCCACCAGTAAATATAACCCATCCCACCAGGATTTTCATACCTCATAGTTAAATGTGAATGAAGAGACAAGTATTATTTAAAAAAAATTTTTTTAATGTTTATTTATTTCTGAGACAGAGAGAGACAGAGCATGAGTGGAGGAGGGGCAGAGAGAGAGGGAGACACAGAATCAGAAGCAGGCTCCAGGCTCTGAGCTGTCAGCACAGAGCCCGACATGGGACTCAAACGCAAGATCATGACCTGAGCCGAAATCGTTCGCTCAACCGACTGAGCCACCCATGCGCTCCAAGCATTTTTAAATATATGAGCAAATCTTCCAAAATGAGCTAAAGAGACTGAAACAAATAATAGAAAATGGGAAGAATAAATTGTAATTAATATCCCAGGGAGATTACAAGAGATATTTAAAAGATATGCATACAGAGATAAAATTACATACACACACAATCAAACAAAACAAGAAAAAGTTTTTGATATTAACTATGTAATAGCAAAAATTTTACATTCAGTAAAAGGTTTGAAAGATAAAGTTGAAGAAGTGTCCCAGAGTATAGAATGAATACTTAAGGCAACACAACAGCTAAGAAATAAGGGATAATACAATTAGAGGATTTAAACAGGACATCTGACATTCAACTAATAAGAAGTTACAAAGAGTCAAGAAAGAAAAGAATGGAGAAAAGAATATTTAGGAAATAATGGAAGAAAATACCACAAAACTGCAGAACATACACTTTTCTAATGAAAAGGCTACAGTAACTGACCAGAGACCCAATCTGAGGAATATCATTACGAAATGTTAGAACAGTGAAATGAACAGAAGACTTTAAAGCTTCTAAAACAAGCAAACAATGTACTCAGGACACAGAGTATACTGGATTTCTCAACAGCAATGCTGGAAACTAGAGAACAATGAAGTAATGACCAAAATTTTGAGTCAAATCATTTGTAGCCTAGAATTTTATACTCAGCCAAATAATAAATATAAGTGATAGTAAAATCATAACTTTTCAGATATGCAAGGTCTCAGAATATCTAGATCTCACTTATTCTCCCTCCAGAAGTTGTTAGAAGAGATTATCCATTGAGACAAGGAGGTAAACCAAGAAAAATATGAGGTCTAGAATACAGGAGACCCAACAAGGAGATACATAAAGAGAATAACCATGACAACAGTTAGGCAGAAGCCTAGAGAGAAAATCTGTAGAGATTGGAGCAGCAGGACAGAGGGCTCCAGGAGTGCTGGGTCCAGGAAAAAAATGAAACTGACAAACTCTCTGTGTAGTCTGAGGGTATGGAAAACTGTATTGCAAGGCATTTTATATTACTGTCACAGATGTAAGAACACCTAGCCATGGGCTCTAGGAAAATTAAACAAATGGAAAAACAAGGCAATTATTAACTCCACATAAAATAAAAAGTTGTATAAGAAAGGAAATGTAATCATGGTACAATACTAGGGTCACTGAAAAACAATTTTTAAATAGTCACAATAAACTAAAATATGTATTTAACCAAAACTGTTGATGATCCACATGGGAGGATAAATAAATCTCTTGTCTGAAGTTGCAAGCATTCTGGAGCTAGGGGAAAAAAGTGTTCAATGTCTCACCCCTCAATATACAGACTTTCTGATATCCCTCCCCCCCTTTTCAGTCTGGCAGTCTACCCTATTGTTCTGATTATACTGTCTAGTTTCTCTCCAGAGAATATACCTGCATCTCTGAAGGATAGGGTAAAGGTAGTTAGTTGCCTAACTAATGGGGTAGGAGAGGATATGAGAGAAAACTGCCAGTTTCTATTCCAGCTTTCAAATAAATACCCTAATCTCAGTGCTTCCCATCTCCCTCAATTTACAACCATCTGTGCTTCCTGGTCCCTCCAATTTAGTCCTTTGCATCTCTGCAGTTCTCTGCAGTAAGAATGAGCTTGCTTCTCCATGACATTGCCCTAGATAACCACTTAGGTTTGTCCTCTCCCTTCCACTAAGACATATACTATTCGTCCACTGCTTTCCAACTTCTGAGATAGGTTTTCCAATATTTCCAAGTTTCATTGAAGATGGTATTTTTATTTCTCTTTCTTGGGCTTATACTTTTGAACTGATTTTCAAGGGAAGAAAGGGAGGGAATGTTTTAATGTCACCATCTTAAAACTGAAAGTCCATATTGTTGCTAATATTTAAGATTTAGGAGATAGCACATGAAAATCTGTGTTGACATGAATTGGAAGAAGTGGAAAGACTAGTGTAGTATTTCCGTATGACAACAACTGGCAGTACTGGGTAGTGGCTGCTCCTTTCTAAAAGTGCCCTGCAGCACCAGGTTCCACCTCCCCCTGATGACTAACACCTGGCCTCCTTTAATGCTTTAAATGCCTAGTCCTAGTGGCTTTTGAGTTTGTGAGTCCAGTTCTAATGTAAGACCACAGGAGTGGGTGGCTCATGTGGAACGGGGAAAATGTCATTGAAAGAGATGAGGCCAGGGCACTGAGAGGCCAAACAGTTTGATGGTCCGTTCACATGGATGTTGAAGTCATTAAAACGATGATAAAGAAGAGGGGCAAGAAGGTGGTATAATTTACAAGCATAAACTTCAGAGGGGCCAGCTTTTAGATTTTTCTTGTTAGTTTTGTTTTGTTTTGTTTTGTTTTTTTTTTTTTTTTGGTATGAGAAGAAGCAAGAAGAGGTTTTAAAGAGGTAGTACTAGCAAGGAGGAAACTTACCCCACGTTTTGACCTTCCTTGAGGCATGTGGGGTTCAAGAGAAAACACCTGCAGAGGGTTGCAGGAAGCAGCACTGATTCAGGAGATAGATGGATGTCAAGCAAGGGTAGGAGCTAAAGAGAATGTTCCAACAAGGTGCTAAGGACATAGGAGGGCTTCCTCACAGGGCATTCCAGAAGCAAATAGCTTTACGAGGGATGGAAATTGGGTCTCCTTAACCTGAGATTAACAGAGCAATAAATCTCGATGCTATTGGGGGGGGGGCAGGGGTGCTTTGACTTTTTGTGGTTGCTGATGGCATTAGTCACAGACATTTCTTAGAGCAGTGCTATACAAGGCATTGCTGCAATGTATTACGTGGAACATAAATTGGGCAGGGTTGTGATTAACACTTTAAAAAATGAAATTGAGGAGAATAGAAAGGTTTAATCCAGGTAGTAAGGTAAATATTGTTTCCAGAAACTTTTGCTTCAGGTGTGTGTGTGTGTGTGTGTGTGTGTGTGTGTGTGTGTGTAAGCACCTGCTTACACACACAAGTACTAGGACACCTATACATGTCTGTGTATGCTGGTAATTATTTAAAATGTGGTTCCTACTGGAGGTAGCAGTCAAAAATTTTTGAAAGACTCTTAAAGGAAGGTGGACCACAGGTTCAAGTACTGTAATCCTTGGTAATTTGCTTGTTGGGAGGTCTTCTTTGGACCTTGCATAGGGTCATAGGATCAGTCCCCTCATTTTCCTTTGAAGCACTGGCTATCCTCCGAGAACTAACAACAAATTTTTATTTCCTTGGATTTGTAAAACAATGTCAGATTTCCAGCTATACAAAACTACACAAGTACCTTGTCTTGTTCTTTAAGAAACTGATAGGCTTATGAAAAGTCATGCAGTCTTTCACTTTGCATTCGTGTTCTCACTCAACTTCAACAAATATTTGAGTGCCTACTATATCCCAGGCACTGTTCTGGGTACTATAGATACCACAGTGAACAACACTGACATAACCTCTCTCCTCTGGTGGGAAGTGTTTTTTATTCAATCTTGTTCATTGTTACAGTTCTTTTCAGATTTTCTGTGTTCTTGACTTAGTTTCGGTAGTCTGGTCTTTCTAGGAATGTTTCCATTTCATCTAGGTTATTTAACTTATTGGCATTCAATGACTCAGAGTATTCCCTTATAAAACTTTTTATTTCTGCAAGATTGGTAATAATATCTTCTTGTTCATCCCCAATTTTCATAATTTGAGTCGTCTCTATTTTCCTTGGTCAGTTTAGTAAAAGGTTTGTCTAAACTTTTATTGATCCCTTCTAAGAGCCAAGTTTTGGTTTTATTGGTTTTCTATATCATTTTTCTAGTCTTTATTTATTTACACTGTACTCTTTATCATTCCCTTCCTTTTGCTTGCTTTGGGTTTAGTCTACTCTTCTTTTCTAATTTGTTAAGGTGGAAGAGTGAGCTGTAAATCTGAGCTATTTCATCTTTTTCAATATTGTGTTCAAAACTAAAAATTTCTGAGCACTGCCTTAGCTGCATCTAAGTTTTATGCTATGCTTTTTTTATTCATGAAGAGTTTTTTTTTTTCTAATTTCTCTCCTGGTTTCCTTGTTTCATTTGTTATTTAGGGGTGTTTCATTTAATTTCCACGTATTTGTGAATCCCCAAATTTTCTTCTGTTACTGGCTTCTAATTTAATTCCATTGTAGCTGGAGAACATATTTCATATAATTTCAACACTTTAAAATTTATTAAGGGCTTTTTTTGTGGCTGAATGTATAATATACCCCATAGAATGTTCCATGTGCACTCAAGAAGAATGTGTATTTTTGCTACTGTTGGGTGTGGTACAGATGTATTGGGTCTACATGGTTTATAGTGTTGTTCAAGTCTTCTATTTCCTTACTGACCATCACAGAAAGTGGGGGTATTGAAATCTTCAATTATTATTGTTGAATTCCCTATTTTTCCCCCTTCAGTAATGTTAACTTTTGCTATTTTGGTGCTCAGTTGTTACATAAATATATGTGTCTACTTGTTATGTTTTCTTGATGGATGGACCCTTTTGTCAGCATACATCTTCTTTGTGTCTAGTAACAATTTATTCTGAAAGTCTACTTTGTTTGATATTATCATAGCCACTCCATCTTTCTTTTTTAAAATTTTTTGCATGGTACATGTCTTCTTTCCATCCTTTTACTTTCAACACATTTGTGTCCTTAAAGTTGTCTTTCATAGACAGCATACAGCTAGATTATGCTTTCATATCCATTCTGCCAATTTCTTGTCTTTTGATTGAAATGTTTAGTGATTCACATTTAAAGTCATTACTGATTAAGGTAGGATTTATGGCTGCCATTTTGCTATATGTTCTTTTACATGTCTTAGGTCCTTTTTGTTCTTCTATTTCTCTACTACTGCCTTCTTTTGTGCTATATATTTTCAAATGTACCATTTTAACTTTCTTCTTGTCCCTTTTTCTATATTCTAAAAAGTTATTTTCTTAATGGTTGCCCTACAGATTACAATTAACTTTTTAATTTAAAATAATCTAATAATCTAAGCAGAATTAGTACCAACTTGATTTCAATAGTACACGAAAACTGCTCCAATATAGCTCCATTCTCAACCTTTTTTGTGCTAGCCATTACATTACATTACATACAAATTAAATTTTTATTTTTTTATTTTTTTAATGTTTATTTTTGAGAGGGGGAGGGGCAGAGAGAGAGGGAGACACAGAATCCGAAGCAGGCTCCAGGCTTGAGCTGTCAGCATAGAGCCCAATGCAGGACTTGCACCTAAGCCAAAGTTGGGCGCTTAACTGACTGAGCCACCCAGGCGCCCCCAAATTACATATTTATACGTTATAAATATATATTCAGTTGTCTTTTAAATCATATAGAAAAAAGTTGCAAATAAAAATATTTTAATTAAAAGATTTTAAAAATAAAAAATATTAAAATATTTTATATTTTCTTTTATATTCAACTATGCAGTTGGTGCTCTTTATTTCTTTGTGCAGATTCAAGTTACTGTCTAGTATCCTTTCATTTCAGCCTGAAGGACTCTTTTGATATTTCTTGTAAAGCATGTATGCTGGTGATGATTTGTCAGTTTTTGTCCGGCAATGCCTTTATTTCCTTCATTTTTGAAGGCTATGTTGCTAGATGTAGAATTCTTCACTGATAGTCTTTTTCTTTCTGTCCTTGAAATGTCTTCCCTTCTGACCTCCATGATTTCTCATGAGAAGTCAGATATTACTCTTACAGAGAATCCCTTGTATGTGATGAGTTGCTTTTGCTTGCAGATTTCAAGATTCTCTCATTGTCTTTGGCTTTCAATAATTTGACTATTATGGGTCTAGGTGTGGACTGCCTTGAGTGTATCCTACCTGGAATTACTTGAGTTCCTTGTATGTGCAGATTAATATAATTTCATAAAATCTGAGGATTTTTCAGTCATTTATTCAAATACTTTTTGTATCCCTTCTCTCTCCTTTATTTCTGGGAATTTATGCATATGTTGGTATGCTTAATGGTTCTTCATAGTTCTCAGAGGCTCTGTTCATTTTTTCTTCATTGTTTTTTTCTTACTGTTCCTCATACCAGATAACCTCAATTGATTTATTTTCAAATTCTTTGACTCTGCCATTTCAAATATGTTGTTGAGCCCTTCTAACGAATACTTTATTTCATTGTAGTTTTCAACTCCAAAATTTTTAATTTTTAAAAATTTCGATCTCCTTTTATATTATCTATTTGGTGAGACATTGTTCTCAGACTTCCCTATGAATCTTAAGAAATGATTTCCTTTAGTGAACCTATTTATAATAGATGATTTAAAGTCTTTGTCCAATAAGTCTAATGCCTGATTTTCCTGAAGGGCAGTTTCTATTGTTCCCCCCCCCCCCCCACCCCATACTGGCCATATTTTTCTGTTGCTTTCGAAGTCCTATAATTTTCTGTTGAAATTTGGACATTTTGAATAATAGAATGCGGCAACTCCAGAAATTATATCCTTCCTGCTCCACTCCAAGGTTTGTTGGTGGTGGTGTTTGTTGTTGTTTTGTTTGTTCAGTAACTCTGCTGGGCTAATTCTGTAAAGTCTGTATTTTTCTTCATGTTTGGCAGCCAAAATTTCTTCTTGGGTGTTTAGTGTCAACCAAGTATTAGAGATTTCCTTAAATGTTTTTGAACCAGTAAGTGTCCCAGCCTTTGCTGAGAAGGTGTGTGTGTGTGTGTGTGTGTATGTGTCAGAACACACCTTCAACATTTTGATAAATAGTTTACATCTCTTCCCTGGCCTTCACATTCTGCTTGCCACTGAACCTCAAGGTCAGCCAGATGTCAGAGATTAGGGCCTTATCAGGTATTTCCTGAACATGTGCACAGACCTTCATTCCCCATTTGTTCTTTAATTTTGGGGTGGTGGGGGGGGGTTAGTCTCTTGTTAGCCCCAACTAGTTTCACTACCTCAGGCAGCTGTAATGTTAAACAATTGTTACTGATTGTTTCTGAACAAATGCCCTAGGAATAGAGCTGTTTGCACAAAGTGAGTTCTGAGCCAGGTCAAATAAAGACAAGCTTTATGAATGGAGCTTTTCAAGGTGCTGCCAACAAGTCAAATAATGACAGTTCTCTGAGGATGGGGTTTTGGAGGAGCTCTAAACCCATTATGTCACCTCCAGTGGCTGCTAGTATACCTGTTTTAAAAACCAATGTAGTTATAAGATTGTTGTTGGTATACAAGGCTACCATTCAGCTGGAAAGGAGATGGGAATTGGGCAAGTCAAATGCTAGAAAGCTCACTGTTCTTACCAAAACTCAATAGTTTTTCATGTCTATGTACTTTTTAGATAGTTGCAAGCCTTTGGTTAATTTCTCAAGTTCTGAGAAGGTTGATTTTGACAATTATAGCCAGTGTTCCCTTTTTATGGAGAAGCAGATTTTCTGCCATTCTGGAAGTGCTTCTACCAGATTTATTTTTGTCTTTCATTATCCTGAATTGATCCCCTCAGCCTCTAGTTGTCTAAATCCTTGAGTACAGCGCGGTATTTTCATCAAATGTCTTACAAGCAATATGAGAAGGTGGTACAAAAAGCCATAGAAAATGATGAATACATAAGTACAGACCCTGACACTTTTTCAAAGTTTGGCTCCAAGGTCCTCTTCCGTGTGTGGAGATACATTTGAAATGTCAAAGATCTGCCAATTCTTCATTTTATGTGAGAGACGAAACTTCTGGATAAATAAAAGTGAAGTAGATTCAGACTAGGTTTCCTACCAAAGTGACTATGAAATTATGTTGGGAGCCCCCAGAAGGAGACTGTTTTGATCTAATATTCTTACATGCTAATTAACTTGAAAATGTAGTGTTTAAGTAGAGGTACAAGAGGGATGTACTGTGGAGGGAGGGCATTAACATTTGATAATTCTGCCTGGTACGCAGGTACTTGTTATCTGTACTCTTTATACATACAGGTTATGCACACACACACGTGCACACACACATACACACAGAGGCAGTCCTTGCTTTACAGGTTCAGATATGCTGGATATTAGCTACTCTGGCTTAAATAACACCAGTTGTTCCACAATATGGTTCAAATTTCAGTTATCATAGCATATTAAGTGTGAGAAAATGCATAAACCTTGCATGGTAGCTCCTTAGTCCACAAATCACTATGTAAATAACATGTGCATCATGATCAATGAGCAATCAGAGCAGTTCTTTCAAAGTTTGTCAGTTATTGGTTATTGCACACCTGTTATACAGTTTAGGTAATGACAGCAAAGTGTGCAGTTGTGTTGCCTCCTTTTTTCCCAGTGATAAACCCATGCAGCATTGTATAAAAATGGGTAACTGAGAGAATTGATCAACAAAAGTGATAGTGCAGCAAAGAAACAAAAAAATGATAAAGATGAAAGTAAAGTGAAATTTGAATGGAATATAAATGGTATTATAGAAAAAAATAGGCTACTGTCAAAATACTGACACGGTTGTCTTTCCAGAGACTAGATTTGCAGCCAGAAGAACTTACTGAATATGAACCAGGAGGAGTAAAGTGGTTGTGACAAAAAGGATAAGGATGTCCCAGAATGACACGTTAAAGGAACTCCTATATTTCACAACATTGAAAGCACAGAGGATGAAATGTTGAAAGTGATCCAAACATGATGCATTACCAAGGCTCAGACAAGATGCTTTCTGGGTGTTTAACAATTCTATCAGGAGAAGACCGGCATTATTCAAATTACTCTTGATAAGTTTCCCTTACAAAGAAATAAGTTTAATTATCAACGTTTTTAATGTTTCAAACTACAGGGTATTAAATGATTAGTTTTTCTTTCCCCCCGCTCCCTTTCATTTCTTTATACGTTTACAACCATCAGTGAAGGGAGTTTGGAACGTTTTGACAAAATTTGTAAAGATCACGAAACGATCTTAATTTTTCCCATTGATTATTAAGATAGTTTTGCATGGTTCACATTCTCACAGTTTCAAACAACCGTGCAAGCTAGGACTGCATATATATGCTACATACATCATGTATATAATAATATCATATTTATAGTATGTATATGTACTCACGTACATGCACGTATATATCACATTATAGTACGTATATGTACACACGTGCATGCATGTATATAATATATATCACATTATAGTATGTATATGTACACACATACATGCATTTTGTAGAGATGCATTTTATGTAAACAAAATCTTCAAACACTTAAGGCTAGACACCGTAAATGATCTTGTCCCCGCTCCGTTACAACCATTAACTGGTAACTATAAATTTAAAATAATTTTTTTTTTCTGTCCTGAAAGCTTGTCATGGGATTTTCTTAGACTCTATACAGTTGAAAACGAGTTCCCGTCGGCCGCTGGGGAAACTGAGGCACTCGCGGCGCAGGGCCAGGAGGCGCCAGTGGGCGGGGGCGACAACCGGGCCGCTCCCGAGCTCTGGGACAGGGAGTCCCACAAGGCCCGCCGCCCGCCCAGCACTCACGCGGGGACTGCGCTGGCCGGGCGGAGGGGCGGAGGGGGCGGAGGGGGCGGAGGGGGCGGTGCGGGAGGCGGCGGGCCACGCACGGCGGCGGCGGCCGCGGCGGCGGGAGCGGCGGGCCACGCACGGCGACGGCGGCGGCGGGAGCGGGAGCCCCGGCCACGCGCGGCCGTAGCGGCAGAGGAGGCAGCGGCGGCGGCGGCGGCGGCAGCGGGAGCGGGAGCGGGAGCGGGAGCCGGGCGCGCACGGCCGCGGCGGCGGGAGCGGCGGGAGCTGTGGCGGCGGCGGATGGCCCAGAGCTGATCTATGCGGCGCTTGGAGGGGCTGTGTCTGCGGCGCCGGCGGCGGCGGCGGGGCCCTGCCCGCGAGCGGAGCGGGGACAAGATGAAGTACCAGAAATACCTGACGGTGCTGCAGATGGCCATCGGCGTCACCCCCTCCAACCGCGGCAGCCTCCTGCCGCTCAAGAGAAAGCTGTGGTGAGGGCGCGGCGGGCGCGGCGGTCGCGGGTCGGGGCCGGGGCGGGCGGGCAGCGAGGCCGCCGGCGGCCGGGCCCGACGGGCGCCGAGAGCGGGGAGCGCAGCAGCCATTTCGGAGCCCGTGGGGCGCGAGCGCCGCCGCGTCCCAGGTCCACGCGAGCTCGTGCCGCCGCGACCCTCGGCTGTGCTCCGTGACACGTAGAGCGGCGCGCTGCGGGGAGGGAGGGGCGGGGACCCGGAGGCTCACGGGCACCCGGGCACCGGTCTCCCGCCCGGGACTGTCCTTTCAGCCCCATCCCCGCCACTTCTGGCTCAGAATTTCCAGCCAGGCTCCCTTGGAGGCAGCCAGCAATTTATTAGCTCTGTTTGCGTTTTCTGTTATTTCTCAAAATCCATCTGCTGTGGGTACAGAGTGAAGGGCGAGCCGCTCCCACCGTAAGGGGAGTAAGTTGCGAGATTATAATTGCATTATCGGGGACTACGTTTTATCTGCACGCGTTCCAGTTCCTCTGACCTGGAAACTGTTATTGGGGTAACGGGAAAAGATCGCCCTTAAAAGAAAAATGTTTGGGGGTTTTCCAGATCTGGTTTACACAGTTGATTATCTATCGGATTGTATTGCATTTTATTAGCGTTAAAATGTGGTATATGGAATCCCCGTGTGCTGCCCTAGCATTCCATTGCCTAGAGACTGAAGTGTAAGGTTCTGGCACGAAAGAAATAGTCCAGAAAAGGGATGGGGGACTATGGAAAAACTATGCCAGAAATTTTGGTGTTCAAGTGGCTATTTTAATTTTAAAATTTGTGGTCCATAGAGATTTACTCACTTCAATTTGAATTTAATTTCAAGGTTATAGAGAAAAGGAAGTGAGGCTACTTTTAGGCATTTGAGAAAAGTAGTTTCTGCTATCTAAGACGAAATGAAAGAGTGATCCAAGGAATAGAAAGATTGAACAACCAAGAAAAAGTTAAAAAAAAAAAAAAAAAAAAAAGAAAAGAATCCCAGTAACGGAAAATTTTGGAGGTAAGACAAAAATGCATGGGCAGCGAAGTTCAAATTTCAGCTGTGCCATTTATTGTGTGACCTTAAACAAGTCACTGGAGTATCTGTTTCTTGGTGTGTACCGTGTGAATGATGCTGTCTACCTCATGGGGTCATACCCGGATCAACTGAGATACTGAATACAGAGTGTCTGCCACTGCCACTATGCCTGGATGAATAATGTGTGCTTACCGAATACTAGTGTCTTCCTCCACTCCCATGTGTTTAAAAAAAAAAGAGAGATTTATTCTGCAAAAGGTATTTTAATTTGATGCACAGCAAGTGACAGCACATAGAAGACTAGGCTGGCTGGTAAAAGTTAGCAGTGATTAAGAAATGTCCATGGAAAGGCTGGCTTAGTCGGTAGAGTATGTGACTCTTGATCTCACAGTCTTGAGTTCAAGCCCCGTGATGGGTGTGGAGCTGCTGAAAAGGAAAGGAAAGGAAAAGGAAAACAAAAAAAGGAAAAGTCCGTGGAAGCATGGAAAAATATTTTAGCAAATATATGAAGACTGTGTCTCTATTGAAGCAAGAAGCGGTAACATTTGAAGATGGCTTTTCAGATTGATGGTATACGGGAAGAAAACAGAAGTCAGCACTAATGGTCTTACCCTCCCACTCTGCTTTTCTCCTGAGCACTTACCAATATCTAATCCACTTCAAATTTTACTTAATTTTCATACCTCTTACCTCTCCCACCCCTCACTGGAATTTAAGTTGCATGCGGGCAGGGCTTTTTGTCTGTTCAGTTCATTACTAAATTCCCTTTAACTAGTTTCTGGTACAAAATAGGTCCTCAAAAGATACATATTGAATAAATGAATTCCTTTAAAAAATTTTTTTAATATGAAATTTATTGTCAAATTGGTTTCCATGCAACACCCAGTGCTCATCCCAACAGGTGCCCTCCTCAGTGCCCATCATCCACTTTCCCCTCCCTCCCACCCCCATCAACCCTCAGTTTATTCTCAGTTTTTAAGAGTCTCTTATGGTTTGGCTCCCTCCCTCTCTAACTTTTTTTTCCCCCTTCCCTTCCTCCATGGTCTTCTGTTAAGTTTCTCAGGATCCACATAAGAGTGAAAACATATGGTATTTGTCTTTCTCTATATGACTTATTTCACTTAGCATAACACTCTCCGGTTCCATCCATGTTGCTACAAAAGGCCATATTTCATTCTTTCTCATTGCCAAGTATTATTCCATTGTATATATAAACCACAATTTCTTTATCCATTCATCAGTTGATGGACATTTAGGCTCTTTCCATAATTTGGCTATTGTTGAAAGTGCTGCTATAATAAACATTGGGGTACAAGTGCCCCTATGCATCAGCACTCCTGTATCCCTTGGGTAAATTCCTAGCAGTGCTATTGCTGGGTCATAGGGCAGATCTATTTTTAATTTTTTGAGGAACCTCCACACTGTTTTCCAGAGTGGCTGCACCAGTTTGCATTTCCACCAACAGTGCGAGAGGGTTCCCATTTCTCCACATCCTCTCCAGCATCTATAGTTACCTGATTTCATTTTAGCCACTCTGACTGGCATGAGGTGATATCTCAGTGTGGTTTGGATTTGTATTTCCCTGATGAGGTGTTGATGTTGAGCATCTTTTCATGTGCCTGTTGGCCATCTGGATGTCTTCTTTAGAGAAGTGTCTATTCATGTCTTCTGCCCATTTCTTCACTGGATTATTTGTTTTTTGGGTGTGGAGTTTGGTGAGTTCTTTATAGATTTTGGATACTAGCCCTTTGCCCAATATGTCATTTGCAAATATCTTTTCCCATTCCGTTGGTTACCTTTTAGTTTGTTGATTGTTTCCTTTGCAGTGCATAAGCTTTTTTTCTTCATGAGGTCCCAATTGTTCATTTCTGCTCTTAATTCCCTTGCCTTTGGAGATGTGTCAAGTAAGAAATTGCTGTGGCTGAGGTCAGAGAGGTTTTTTTCCTGCTTTCTCCTCTAGGGTTTTGATGGTTTCCTGTCTCACATTCAGGTTCTTCATCCATTTTGAGTTTATTTTTGTGAATGGTATGAGAAAGTGGTCTAGTTTCATTCTTCTGCATATTGCTGTCCAGTTCTCCCAGAACCATTTGTTAAAGAGACTGTCTTTTTTCCGTTGGATATTCTTTTCTGCTTTGTCAAAGATTAGTTGGCCATACTTTTGTGGGTCCACTTCTGGAGTCTCTATTCTATTCCATTGGTCTATGTGTCTGTTTTTGTGCCAATACCATTCTGTCTTGATGATGACAGCTTTGTAGTAGAGGCTAAAGTCTGGGATTGTGATGCCTCCCGCTTTGGTCTTCTTCTTCAAAATTACTTTGGCTATTCAGGGTCTTTTGTGGTTCCATACAAATTTTAGGATTGCTTGTTCTAGTAGCTTCAAGAAGAATGCTGGTGCAATTTTGATTGGGATTGCATTGAATGTGTAGATTGCTTTGGGTAGTATTGACATTTTAACAATATTTATTCTTCCAATCCATGAGCACAAATGTTTTTCCATTTCTTTGTATCTTCTTCAATTTCCTTCATAAGCTTTCTATAGTTTTCAGCATACAGATCTTTTACATCTTTGGTTAGGTTTATTCCTAGGTATTTTATGATTCTTGGTGCAGTTGTGAATGGGATCAATTTCTTTATTTGTCTTTCTGTTGCTTCATTATTAGTGTATAAGAATGCAACTGATTTCTGTACATTAAATTTGTATCCTGTGACTTTGCTGATGAATTCCTTTTTTTTAAATGTTTATTTATTTTTGAGAGAGACAGAGCATGAGTGGGGAAGGGGCAGAGAGAGGGGGAGACACAGAATCTGAAGCAGGCTCCAGGCTCCAGGCTCCAAGCTGTCAGCACAGAGCCCGGTGTGGGACTCGAGCCCATGAACCATGAAATCATTACCCGAGCCGAAGTCGGACACTTAACTGACTGAGCCACCCAGGAGCTCCTGAATGAATGAATTCTTAATAATGCATAACTGGGAAGGAAATTTTTCTGATATTAAATTTAAAAATTAAGATGTGGGAATAATATTGGAGGAGCTATTAGACATGAATATTAGCATCATTTGGCCACCAGATCTGGAAACTTAGGTTTATTCTTTTTCATCACTGGAATGCCTCTTCTGAACATATATTCCCCAATACATTTTGTGAAAAGAGGACACGAGAAAATAAAATTCAGATAGTTTAGTACTCTGGAGATTCATATTTCAGGCTGTCAGTGAACTGGGGCCAGCATTAAAAACCATCTTACTAAGAGATGGCCTGGAAAAGGCAGGGGGATTTTGTTTAACTTTTCCACAATCTTAAATGAGCATTTCAGAATTTCTGCTCAATGTTAAGTGAGTTTGCAAATACTAATGTAGTTTCTGCAGTGGCAAAGTGAAGAGTATATGCTACAGAAACTCTAGAGTGGATGGTACTTTTTAATGTTTACTTTGAGAGAGAGAGAGAGAGAGGGAGAGTGAGTGCACATGCACACATGGGGGAGGAGCAGAGAAACGGAGAGAGAGAATCCCAAGCAGGCTCTGTGCTGTCAGCATAGAGCCCAATGCGGGGCTTGATCTCACAAACCGTGAGATCATGACCTGAGTGGAAATCAAGAGTCAGACAGTCAACTGACTGAGCCACCCAAGTGCCCCAAGTGGATGGTATTGTTAAATATAACATACATATATAGTTTTGTGGGTTTTTTTTAAGTTGAAGAATATTGTGCTGCCTGATCCATCTATCTTATGTCTTCTGGAATTTATTTTCTAGATTAACATTTCATTTTGTTAGTAGCAGAGCAACTGCACGTGGATAATTGAGACAGAACGCACCTTTACGTAGCAAGAAGATATGTAGATATGGGTTATGACTCCTGAGTGGTGGGTGGGAACCAATAGCAGACATCAGAATGGTTGTCAGACCTTGGGATGCAATAGCTTATAGCTGTTTACAAGATGTGAGGGCATACTATGATCATTGGGTGTGCTATGTATAAGAATTTATATGAAGGTGCTTCTGAAAGCTTATATGCTATCTGTGTTCTCTCTGTTTAAATTTTTGCAGTCTCTGTGGAAAAACTGCATGCCTGCAAAGCCTATGCCAGTGTAAGTAAAGGGTAGGGCTGAATGTTTCAGTGTTTTGGCCCCACACTTCTATCTAGTTTGACCTTTTGTGCTCATCAGCTTCCTTTTGTGCAATATCTTTCTTTCTCATTGACTCTGCAAATCCATTAAGGAATATTATATTTACACACAATTTAAATGGACACTAAAGCAGAAAAACAGCCAGACCTGCATTAGTGGCATCTGCAAAAACCCTCTTCTCCAAGAAATTTGGGAAGTAGGACTGTTGGCAGTGTTTGGTTCTGAATCACTGCTGTTTAGGAGCCCGGAACTAAGGCCTGTTAGCTCTGCCTGAGGTGGGTGTGAGTTTGCTCAGCTTGCTTCTTTTGGGGGGTTTCTTCTTATAACTGCTGGTGATGAAAGCACTAAGGCGCTGTATTTCCTAGAGCTGCTACAACATTACCACTAACTCACTAGCTTAAAACCGCAGAAATTTATTCTCCCTCCGTTCTGGAGGCCAGAAGTCTGAAATCAAGGTGTCTTCAGAGCTATGCTCCCTTGAAGGCTCTTGGCGAGAGTCCTTGCCTCTTCCAGCTCCTGGGGGCTCCAGGCATTGCTTGTGGCCAGATCACTCCCATCTCTACATCTTCACATAGTCTTCTTGGTGTGTCTGTGTCTCCTCCTCTTCTGTCTCTTCTAAGGGCATTTGTCATTAGATTTAGGGTCCACCTGGATAATCCAGGATGATCTCATCCTGAGACCTTTGACTTAATTACATCTGCAAGGACCCTTTTTCTAAATGGGGTCACATTCACAGGTTCCTGGCTTTAGGAAGAGTGGAGAGAAAGGGCACCATTCAATCCAGTACAGGTACCAAGGTCAGCTCCTTGCTCTCCAGTGGGTGTGAAGCCAAAATAATTGTTAACTCCTGTCTATTTTATGTGCCATGTGAAAAATATTTTCACAATAATTATATTGTTGTCAGTCTTGATTTTTGCATCAAGTGCTCTTAGGAATATTTATATTGATCTTAGTGGGGGAAAAAGAGTATCATTTCATTTTCTTCAGGCTTCTAAATATATTTCTCCTGGTTATTTGATTCAGTAATTATTGAAGGCCATGTGACATCAATTCACTCACTCATTAAAATTTTTTTTAATGTTTATTTAATTTTGTGAGAAAGAGAGACAGAGTGTGAGTGGGGGAGGGGCAGAGAGAGAAGGAGACACAGAATCTGAAGCAGGCTCCGGGTTCTGAACTGTCAGCACAGAGCTCGACACGGGGTTCAAACTTACAGACCTTGAGATCATAACCTGAGCCGAATTCAGACACTTAACAGACTGAGCCACCCAGGCAGCCCTCAATTCACTCATTCAAATAGTTGTCCAGTAATCAGATTGTGGAAATAAGAAGAACTGCCATTCATTGAGCTTAGTGCCTGCTGGGCCCAGCATAAGTGATTTCCAAGCATCCTCTCATTAACCTGTAGCACCCCTGTGAGGTAGGTACTGTATTTTCACAGTTTTACAGATGAGGTCATTGACCTGCCCAGAGTCACAAATAAGGTCTTACTTATACCAGTGGTTAGGGTTAAAAACACATTTGAGCAGGGACATGACAGTCTAGAAATGAAGAATGACTGAAAACATGTACAACATGACTGAAAAGTGCCCTATAGGATGTTGTTTCTCCCAGGGTGGCACATAGCCCCCTCATGAGTCATAGAGGTTCCCCTGATGAGGTGGGAATGTCTCTAGTATCCAAGTCCTTTCTCACTGTGTTTTGTTTTTTTTTACTTTTTAAAAATTTATTGAGGTATAATTGACATACAATGTATTACTTTCAGGAGTACAGCATAATAATTCAGTATTTATATATATAGCCAAGTGATCAGTACAGTAAGTCTAGTTAACATCCATCCCTTTCTTAGTTTCTTTAGTGAGCAAATTGTAGCCAATTATGCACATTATTATTTACAAGTACAGCTAAGGGCCATTTAGATAAACCTTTTAAGTGAACTCTTCAGGTTTTTGAAGTCTGATACTTACAGACAAAAAATTAGGATTTTACTAGCTTTTACTTAAGTTTCCTTCACAAAGATTCAGTATCCTAAAGTCAACTTCCCTGCTGTACTTAGGCACCTGTTCTTATACCCTTGTTTGGGGGGAATATACTTTGCTATCACCAATTAGTGTTAATCTTCAAATGGTTTGTGGTGTCAATTGGTGATATATTAAAATTAATACCTTGTAGAAGAATTGTTAGATGTTACCTTTGTTGGTAGTTTCTTCTTGCGTAACTACCTTGTTTTTACCATCTTGATGGTTTTTGCTCAATATTTTGTTATTATTGAGATATTTTCCACTAGAAATTAGAGATGGGCGAGGTAGATAAGCTTGGGAGTTGTTTGTTCCAAGTGAACCTTGGTCAAAAATGATTGTGAGCCAAAGCTCCCGAGTTATAAACAAAGTGAGAGGGTGGACCCTGGGCTTCTGCCTTTCAAGCATGCCAGCCATGCCCACAAAAACATGGTGGGAAAATATGAAGGGATTGGAGAGAAGCAGAAATTTTCTTCCCAGTAATCCCCTAGGGATGATTAAATGGAATTCGGAATTAGGAAAAGAAAAAACTTCATTGGAAGCTAAATACTGATTTCCCCAGAGTTCAAGGGAAAATAAGATTCCTGTATCTCAGTTACTAACTTTATTTTCCCTACCATCAAGGGCCATTCTCCTAAATATGTAGGAAATGACCTCCGAAGTCTGATTTATTCAGTTCAGACCACACCATCAGGTTGAAGGAGAATGGGGCCCTGGGACTAAAGAATACTCCTTATACTCCAGATCAGGAAGAACTGTCCTTGGTGGGCGTTTTGTATCCAAGTACAGCCCTTCTTACCTGAGTTGTAATATACCTCTGTATTATTATTATTTTTTTTAAGTAGGCTCCACACCCAGTGAGGAGCCCAACATGCGGCTTGAACTCACGACCCTGAGATCAAGACCTGAGCAGAGATCAAGAGTCAGATGCTTAACCGACTGAGCCACCCAGGTGCCCCTATACCTCTATATTCTTATGAATGTCCAGCAGAAAACGATTTGAACACACATATCCCTGCTCCAGGACAAATATTAATTGTCAAAAACTGTAGTAAAACAAAGGAGTAGTGACATCTTAAATTCCCTAAACTTCAAGACCCCTTCTGCTTACCTATGATTTGTTATTTACCCTCCCAAACAAATGCTGTCATCTTCATTGATGTTAACAAATAAGTCCTCTTGTTAACATCCTTCTTCAGGCGATGTCAAACTGTATATCACATATGGACTAGATAACAACTGTTGCTGCATAGAAGTAGAGAAACTATAAAACTAAATTGCGCTGTATCACTCAGATTAAATAAGTATTTCCACATGAGTTACTACTGAAATATTCGCTATCTCTATGATTAACAGTCTGTATTGTTTTTTCTTTTTTTTTAATGTTTGTTTATTTTGGGGGTGGGGAAGAGCATGAGCAGGAGAGGGGCAGAGAGAGAGGGAGAGACAGAATCCAAAGCAGACTCCAGGCTCTGCACCATTCAGTGCAGAGCTTGATGCAAGGCTCAAACCCATGAACTGTGAGATCATGACTTGAGCCGAAGTCAGATGCTTAACCGACAGAGTCTCCCAGGTACCCCACCATTCTATTTATTACCTGGAACTGTGTTTATTCCTTTTCTTTTTTTCCCACCAAAGAAAAGGGGGTCATTACCGAATCATATGCTTTTTAACAGTTGACCTCCTAGCTTCACAAAGACCTGGTCAAAACTTTACAGTTACTGAAATTACTGGGTAGGAGCCTGGTTCTATGTGTAGACAAGGCACCTTCCTTCTGCCAAGTCTGTGGGTGGGGTGGGTTGTTCGCCTGATGTTCGCCTGCTATGCCCAATTCAGCTTTACTCCTTAATAAATGTTTTTATTATGATCCTGGTAGGGAGGGGAAAAAGCCATCCTTCTAGTTATATTTAGGATGGTTTTTTTTTTTTTTTCTGTTTTACATTGTCACTGGCCTCAGTATTACATTGAGGTAAGTCTGATAAATTTCTTGGCTGTCATTTATAAATTTGGTATATGTAAATTCTTCTCATAGGTTTTAGATTTGGAAAAAAGGTAAATAGTGATGTCTTTCTAAGTCAAATGAGAGGAAAATTTGTGACAGATGTCTTTTGCCAGAAAAGCTTATATTAATATCTTGTAATATGATTATGCCACATAATCAGTGCTATCAAAGTTAAGTGGGAGAAAGGAGACAAAGAAAATTTATGACTTATACAATGTTGTACAACTATTTTTTTTCCTATATGCCCTCTTTTCTTAAGTGAAATTCTTTGTTTTCATGGAAGCTTTTACTCTGCAGAGAAGAGAACAAAACTGTACAGCATACCACTTTTTTTTGTATTGAAAATAATGAAAGAGACATCATCAGAATTTTATTCTGGGAGGTGACTTAAAAGGTGTTCTCATTGGCAATTCAGTGAAATAACAAATATATTAATTTAAAAAGCCACAAGAAAAATAATAACAATCTGAGCAAACAACAACGAATACCATCAGTGGACCAGCATTTTTGAGGAATCTCTGAAATGTACTTAGTAGATCGGATGAATCTACTAAGAGAAAAGCCTTGCAGGAACCACTGCCTATAGGACTTTTGCACAAAGAGAGGTTGATAGCTTGAAGCAGCATTCAGGGATGGAAGAAGCAGAGGACATTTGGGGAATTAATCAGATTCAATGCACTAGGTTGGTTGACCCCTTTGCCTCACTAATTTGTGATAAGTTGTGGGCAGCAGTGTGGCTTTCTTGCTTACTAAAGCAGTGAATGTGGGCTCTTGGTCCAGGGAGACTGTACCCAAGATGGCTACTGAATCCTTTGACCCAGAAGAGAAGTTGCATGTCCCAGCAGCATGTCCCGTCTCCCTGCCAGAGTTTCCAAAGGTAGGCCATGGTAAATGCTGCAGTATGGAAACAGATGTTCTAGAATACAAATATAAGTGGGCAGTAAAAATCACCAAACAGTTGGAGGAAGCCAGTATTAACAGAATTACCATACTCAACAAACAAAAGAACTAATCCCTGAGAAAATAGAAAAACCTTGGATTAACATGGTTATTTTCAGAAAGATGCAAGAGAGTACTGTATTAATAAAAAAAAAAAGCATACTAGACACTTTAGAAATTTAAACTTGACTCACTGAAGTGAAAGAAAATGGCTGAATTGACAAAATTGAAAAGCAAGTTAGCAATCTGGAGGAGTAAGCTAAAGAATCCCAAAAGAACAAAGGGATCAAAAGTGTGAAAGGGAAGTTAGGAGACCTTGAAACTATTTCCAAGAAAAGGTAGGGCTTTTGGTAGGGTTGTAATAGTGCTGTAAAAGAAGAGAAATGAAGGTGTGTTAAATGTCATTTCTTGTGTGAGAGGAGATGAGAATACCAATGAACCCTAGATGTTGATAGAAATATTTCAGATTAAATATATATGTATGTACATATATATTTATGTATGTATGTATGTATCTACATGCATATAAATATGTAAATATTATATGTGTGTATAGTTAGCTAGAGTCAGAGTTGCCCTAATAAGATGTAGGACTTTGAAATTACTAATTGGAAGGGAGAAGGTCTAGGGGTGGGTAGAGACTAAGAAAACTCAGTCATACTAAAAAGGTAGGAAAAATATGGAAATAGGAAAAGTAGGAAAGAAGAAAGCATTTAAATTAAAAACAAAAACAAAAACAAACCAGGGGTTCCTGGGTGGCTCAGTTGGTTAAATGGCCACCTCTTGATTTTGGCTCAGGTCATGATCTCACGGTTCATGAGATCCAGTCCCGAGTTGGGCTCTATGCTGACAGCATGGAGTCTGCTTGGAATTCTCTCTCTTCCTCTCTGTCTGCCCCTCCCCTGCTTGCACACTCTCTCTTTCCCTTTCTCTCAAAATAAGTAACTACAAAACCAAACTAAACCAAACCAAACAGAACAACAACAACAACAAACCAAAATTGTGTCTTGATTTCAGCTCAGGTCATGGTCTCACAGTTGTGAGATAGAGCCGCATGTAGGATGGAGCCTTCTTAAGATTCTCTCTCTCCCTCTTCCTCTGCCCCTCTCTCTCACTCACATTCTGTCTCTCAACAATAGCAATAACAACAACAAAATAAAAAACCACCACAAACTGTAAAAGAACATGGCAGGAATAAATCTAAACATGAATAAATTTGAATGGATTCAGTTTCTCTCAAAAGATACTTATTCTTAGATTTAGTAAAAAAGAAAACAGACCCCTGGGTGGCTCAGTTGGTTGAGCATCTAACTTCCGCTCAGGTCATGATCTCAGAGTCTATGAGTTTGAGCCCTGTATCGGCTCAGAGCCTGCTTTGGATCCTGTGTCCCCTCTCTCTACCTCTCCTCTACTTGTGCTCTCTCACTCTCAAAAAATAATAATAGTAACACTAAAAAGAAGAAAGGAAACAGTCCAGCTACACGCTTTAACAAAAGTTAAAGTATAAGTTAAAGAAGGAGGGGTGGGGAGAGACAGGCAGATACTTGTCAAGGTTGAAAATATGAGCACAGAAAAAGATAAGCCAAGAAAAGGGTAATATAAAAATGTAGATGTGGGGGTTGCCTGGGTGGCTCAGTTGGTTAAGTGTCCAACTTTGGCTCAGGTCATGATTTCACAGTCTGTGAGTTTGAGTCCTGCTGACAGCTCAGAGCCTGGAGCCTGCTTCAGATTCTTTGTCTCCCTCTCTCTGTGCCCTCCCCTACTCACACTCCGTCTTCTCTCTCTCTCTCTCTCTCTCTCTCCCCCCTCCCCCGTCTCTCAAAAATAAATAAACATTTAAAAAAACTTAAAAATATAGATGGGGAAATTATTAGACAAAATAGCATTTAAGGTAAAATCTTTAATTGAAACAGATTTAAAAAAAATTTTTTTAATGTTTATTTTTGACGGGGAGAGAGAGAGAGAGAGAGAGAGAGAGAGAGAGAGAGAGAGAGAGCGCATGAGTGGGGGAGGGGCGGCAAGAGAGGGAGACACAGAATCTGAAACAGGCTTCAGGCTCCGAGCTGTCAGCACAGAGCCTGATGCGGGGCTCGAACTCACAGACCGCGAGATCATGACCTGAGCCGAAGTCAGACGGTCAACCAACTGAGCCACCCAGGCACCCAGAAACAGAGACTTTTAATATGATAAAAGGTTAAATCCCTAAAAAGATATGAATTATAAACATTAAGGCATCTAATGAAACAGATTTGAAATATATAAAGGAAAAACCAATGTATAAAGGTCAGTTGTCAGATCCATATTCACGTTGGGACTGTGTAATGGTCTTTTTTTTTTTTTTTTTTACAGAAAGCAGCAATTCAGCAAGACAAATATAATGAAGGACATGGAGAAGTTGAGTTATAAAATAATAAAATAAAATTATTAAATCACCCTTATATTTAAGGACAACTGCCCCCCACGCCCCCATAGGAACATTCTTGTATACTGTTGATGGAAGTGTAAATTGCTAAAGCCATTTTGAAAAGCAGTGCCTAGCAATACCTAGAAACCTCTGACCCTGCATTTTACTTCTAGGAGTCTTTCCTAAGTAAATACTGTGTTTGCACCCAAAGATGTAAGATATGTTCATTGCTTTATAATTTGATAGCAAACATTTAGAAACTAAATTAAATACCCATTGGTAGAGGAGTGGTTGAATAAATTGTGATACACCTATACAATGGAATACTGTTTAGCCATTAAACAAATGAAATAGAGCTGGGTTATTATGGGAAGAGCCTCAAGAAAATTAAGTGAAAAAGTAAGGTGCAGGACAATGTGAACAATTTGGTCACTTTGCTGAAAAGTTTTGAAAGGAGATTAACACATATGTGGATAAGCAAGAACATTTATTTGGGAGGTTATACAAAGAACTGTTAATGGTGATTGTCCTTAGAAAAAGGGGTGGGGAGGGGTGCCTGGGTGGCTCAGTCGGTTAAGTGTCTGACCCCTGAAATAGTTGGTTAAGTAATTCTTGATTTCGGCTCAGGTCATGATCTCACTGTGAGATTGAGCCCTGAATCGGGCTCTGCACTGAGCGTGGAACCTGCTTGGGATTCTTTCCCCTCTTCTCCAGCCTCTTATGCATGCGTGTGCACACTTGTGCTCTCTCTCTCAAAATAAGTAATCAGTTAAAAAAAGAGATGGGGATTTGGGATGGGGGGAGAGGAAGGCTTTACTTTTCACTTTTGTATCTTTTCATACTCTTTAAATGTCATAACTATAGGGATATGGCACTTTTACTTTAAATGCAGTCATACCTAGAATACTCTATTTTATGATATTTACTCCCATCTTATTATATAAGTCAAATTTACTTTGCTGATAGTTCATTCTCTGTGTTCTTGTCAAGCAACAAGAGGCCTATTTGATCTCTTTCAGACAACAAAATCTTAAATACAAAATATTAAGTAGGTCAGGAAAGTTGAAAAGTATATGAACATAGGATGTATACAAGCAGGAAACCTGACCATAAAATAAGGAAACTGATTTTGATAAGCCATACTTACCAGTCGGTCTTACTACTTAAAACCTTTGTTATCTCTAAGACGATAATCTACTAAGCAGTTTCCTCCCAGGTTCCCAGGGCACCTGCTAAGGCTGCCAGCAGAAGTGGCACAGAAACGATTGAACACATGACAGTCTTGAGTGTGTGTATACATATACAAGCATGTATGCTGAGGTGCATCTGTAGATAATTTAGATTATTTACCACTTCTTTTTATCTGTATTTTCGTTGTTCTGTAATCATGGTGAACTGAGTGTTGACTGTCAATGTTTAAAATTTTTAAAGTAATTTTCCTGATTAAAAAAGCATGCTGAACGGTGTCTGTGGTTGTACACAAGGAGAGCTGACTTGCATTGGGCGTGCCAGGCGCTGGGCTGAGCGCTCCATATAAAGAAATACCCAGCAGGAAGCAGATACCTCCCAGTTACCTAGGAAACTTCAGTCTGGCTTTAATTGCTTCTTTGATGGTCACAGCGTTGACTTTTAGTAAATCTTAATGTAGAAACGTTTGAACCCTGTCAAGAAAAATTTCTAAACCAGCAAACTGCTGAGAAATACTTAGAAAGGATATTTGATGGGAGGTAGCTCGGCTTCTTGGTTGAAAAAAAGGAGCCTGAGGTTTCCAAAGCTGTCCTCAAGTAAATACTTATTTCATACCCGAGAAATGTGTTTCCCTGTAAACCTAAAAAAATTAAACTTTTCCTCTTCTTTCAGGGTAACGCCATCCTCTGAAAATCCGAATGGTGCTACTTCTAGCGTCAGCCAAGGAAAACCTTCTTTAAGACGAATAAAAGGGAGACTCCACAGAAGCAAAAGCCTTGATAGCATCGATTTCTGTGAACTCACTGTAAGTGGACTGTTCATTAATTTTTTTTTATTTTTCAAAAAATATGAAAATTTTGATTCCATTATTTTTATTTTCATAAAAAACACAACAGTCCTATTTGTTGTGAGCATTTTTTTAATAATGAAAACTGGTTTATCCAACAGGTTACCAATCAGAACGCTTTGTTAACTGGTATCCTTTTGAAACATTTATAATAAATGATTCTGATTCAAAGACCAAGATAAAGAAATACTTCCTGAACTCTACAATAAAAATTAAATTAAGTTCAGTGGACTCTTAATGTAAATGTCTTAGGAATTTTCAAATCCACAGGTTGGCATAAGTAGAGATCTGAGTATTGATTAACCCCAGACACCCAACTTCCTGGAAGTGCCAGAAAATAGTGTTACTTTGATATTGTTAGGACAGATCCTGGTTTAGTTAATCCTGGTGCTTTCTATTCTAAGTGATTAACATTAGTGGATATATATATATATATACACACACACACATACATATATGTGTTGTGTGTGTATATTTGTGTATATATATATGTACACACATATATATGTGTGTATATATATTCCAGGCCAAATGACAGGTTTTCCTGTGGGTATGTGGTACATTTATGCATGTTTTTAGAGGAACACACGGGCACTGTCAGCCCCCACTGTCCTTTGCTATTATATTGTCTTACTCCATAAGAGATACTGCAGTGCTATAAAGGACATAGAATTTTCTTTGCAATAAGAAAATTTCAAATTTATGTATTGTAGGGTTCAGTGGCCAGTGAATGGATATTTACGATGTTTAGTAGACCAGATGTGTTCACTTCTTCCCTTTGAGCTCTGACAGTTTCTGAATTGTAAAAGTACCAGTAACCATACCTGTTTCAAACAGTGGTAACAAGGCCTGCCTTTCTTGAGGATGAGACTTCTGCATCTTTTATCTATAGTTCATGAAAACAAAAGTTCAGTAAATGTGGATACTCTATTTTTTTATTTTAATAATTGCTCTTATTAAAATAATTATACTTGATTTTGCCTGAAAGTGTTCTTGACCATTTTATCACACAAGACATCAGAAGGTGAAACATGATCTATCAGAAGACATAAAGCAATAACTGAGAAAAGGAATAAAAAGACAGTAAATTTTTGTTAAGTAAACCTAACAATTAAAATGACTGACGGAAACATAATTATAGTTTAAAATAAAGCAAATTGCTTTTCAAAAGTGAAACACTGAGAAGCAAATTTGAATTACTTGTTGGAATATAAAAATGGAAATTGGAATTTCATCAGGTTCTTTTTTATGGTATTAAACATTGTCATTACTGAAGGATAGTCCAATAACTAATAAATTTGGCATGTCATAAAATATGTTTGCTTGCTGAATCAGTCTCTGTGGTTGTGGAAGAGGTTAAAATATCTGTAGAATGTGACAGACAAAAAGCTTTACTTCATGTAATATTGCTTTCAGTATCCCAGAAATAGAAATAGGTTATTTCAGCTATAAGGAAAAGTTGGCAAGTAGAGTTATCTCTTTATCATGATGAATACGTTTTAAAATTATTGATAATTCATTCATTCCCTGCCTTATTCGATGCAAGAGTTGATCTGGCTCAAGTGAGTACACAGTTCAAGCAAGGAAAAATAACACTACCCAGGTGCAGTTAACATCTGCAGAATTAATTTCTTTCTTTTTGATGATCTTTCCTATTTGACTTTATCTCAAAAGTGAAATGTGTTAGTATCCCCCGAGGGAAGGTATTTGACATTGAGGTTAAGAGAAAGAGGTAAATTGAGGTTTACGGAAGGTCCATTCCAGGGAGGAGCATGTGTTCTGGTGTAATAGTTTATTCAGCTTCAAGGACTGTGTTTCTGGTTTTTGCCTTCTGGAGGGTACATTGGAAGGTCGTGGACTGGACTTTGGTATACTGGTATTTCATCTCAGTAATGAGTTTATATTAATGAAATGTAATTACAGTTGGCCCTGGACAATTGCAGAGGTTAGATGCATCAACCCTCTATGCAGTCGAGAATCCACGTATAACTTCACTCCCCAGAAACTTAACTACTAATAATACCCTACTGTTGACCAGAAGCCTTACCAATAACATACATAATCCATTAACATGCATTCTGTATGTCCCATGTATTATATACTTTATTCTAACAATAAGCTAAGCTAGAAAAGATGTTATTAAGAAAATCATAAGGAAGACAAAATATATTCATAGTACTGTATTGTAAAAACTCCATGTAGAAGTAGACCCATCATTTCACACCTGTGTTCAAGGGTCACCAGTACTGCAATCAATTAGACTTTTTTACAATCTGAGTTCATTTTCCTTCTCAGGTTTTTGCAATAACGGGTGATAGGATAGCAATCTTTGAAGATTTTTAGATTCTTAGAAATTTTTACAATGATCATGTTCCATTTTTAGGAAAGCAATAAACTGATTTTCCAAACAGTAAAGAAATTAAAAAAAAAAAGAGCCTAACAGCTTGGCTACTCCCACCCACTGCCTACCATAAGCTATGGCAATTAATATTATAATATCCAAAATACATACGGGCATAGAGCATCTTTGGCATGGAGATGAAAAGGATGTTTTTCCTCTCCACTTTTAAAATTCTGTCTTTTTAAAAGAAGGAAGTACACTTAAGTAGATTAGAAGAGAGTGTCATGGGAGGTGAAAGGGATTCAGATCTGATTCTCTAACACAGTTGACTGTAATGTAATTGTAGAGAACCACATTTTAAAGCCTCAGCCACAGTGTCTAAAGGACAGTTATTTGGTAAATGATGTTCAATTACACAGGAATAGATAATTCTTGTCCCCTTTAGAAAATAGTTTAGCCACTGTAGGTATCTCTAGTTCAAAAAAGACTGAAAACTTTGTCATACAGTATTTTCAAGTTGTAAAACTTTTTATTAGATGTATGGCTTCCTTTGAAAACCTTAAACTAGAAAGACTTAAGCTTAGTGCATGATCTCCTGTCATGGGCAAAGATCAAATTTGCATGACCAACAGAATAATATTTATATTTTTATCTTTGCATTTTACTTTTAACTTTGCCTAAGAAAAAAAAATACAATTTTTATTGCTTTTGGAAAAAACATAGCAAATGGAACAAGAGGTTCAGTTGCTATGCATTCAAGGTCCCAGTTTCTGGCTGAGAAGCCTCAGGTTCCAGCTGAGATGGTTGGCTTGGGTCCCGGGTGTCAGATTGATGCCATTTCACTCCTGGGGAGAGGTGATTGTTTCAGCTTTCTCTGTGGGGATTAAATGGGATGGGCATTCTAGTTCGTTTTGTAAACCCTACAACATAAATGACTGACTTCCTAGCTCACTGGAGGAGACTGGAATCCATCCAGTCTCACTAGTTCCATGAGACAGTGTCCCAGAGAGACTTGGTAAAATTTTCTTAGGCAAGGCCTGGACTAGACAAGTCTGTTATGAACACATGTTTTGCCTGGAAGACCTGCGCCTTTGTTTAACACTTTAATGGGTGCAATGCTCTAAAACCATGTCACAAGTTCCTTTTTTTTTTCCCCTGGAGATAATGGAGTGATATATTGATAATCAATATGAAGAAGAAAAGTGACCATTTGTTTTTAGCTTCATTTAATGTTTAAATGCTTAGCTATTCCATTTCACTCTGGTGTTATTGCCTATTTGTCATTTTTTTAAGTTTATTTATTTGGGGGAGGGTTGGGAAGAACATACAAGTTGGGGAGGGGCAGAGAGAGAGGGAAAGAGAATCCCAAGAAGGCTCCAAGCTGTTGGTGCAGGGCCCGATGGGGGGCTTAATCCCATGGACCATGAGATCATGACCTGAGCTGATATCTAGAGTTGGACGCTTAACTGACTGAGCCACCCAGGCGCCCCTATTGTTTAGGGTGATCAGGCTGCCTTTACTCTTTACGTCCTTTCCTCCCTCTCAGATTCTAAGTGTATAGTCAAAACATTTTAAGTGATAATTTAAAAATTCAACAGATTGCTTGAAATTTTACAACTTCTCTTGATTATACATCCTCCCTAAAACAGGAAAATGGAGCCAGTTGAGTAGGATTCATTCAGTGGGGGAAAGCTATCTTGAATACAGACTTAAGCAATTTATTTCCTGCTTGTGGGTGTAAATCTAGACTGCTAATTTTCTCTGTCTGCCAACAGACAAATACTACAAAAAGTTTTATGCACAATAAAGAGAAACAGTGAACCAATTAATAGTTTATGGCTATGTTCCCTTAGCCTTGGATGAAAGACAGTTTCAGTCATTACTGAGTACTATTAGGCAAAAATGATACATTTCAAAATCTTTAGAGGATTTTTTTTCATGAGAAGAAAAATATATGATAATAAGATATTATTTGGGGTATTATATTTGTGTACATTTCTGGGCTAATAAGTCCCATTTCACTGCTGCCTGAATATAAGGTAGTTCTAAGGTGTTTTTGATGATCAGTGATTTTTCACATTTGAAAAAAAGTACTTTTTTTCTCATGATGAAGAGGAGTCTCCAATTAGGCCCCTAGAAAATATATATAGCCTATGGAGATATCAATGATAGATGTTTTCTCCTTCTCCCTCTACCCTCAAGACCTCTTTTATGATCTGTGGGACACTGAGAGATTCTGGAGCCCTGTTTTATAACTAAATATTTATTTGACTTTGAACATATACCAAGTTTGCTTTCTTCTTGGCATTATTGGGTACCTGACTGGTGAATAAGTAGCTGGGTGCTACAAGGTGAGAAAATGGTAGAGGGTGAACATGTGAAGGGACACTGAACACCTAGTTATCCTGCCTCCTACTTTGTTGGGAGGGGACCAGCCACTTCTCCTCTTTCTCGTTCCCACTTGATTAGCACTGCCCACATCACCAGTTGGTATGAAAGCCTAGAAGGAACAGCAGTGAGCACTGGAAGCCCCTTTTGTTCTGGGTGCACAGATGTTCTTTCCATCCTGAGCTCTAGTGACTTGGGCATCTTTCTGTTCACTTTTACATATCTCTGTGTCATTACAGGTGCTGGCCCCAAGACCATTGGCACATCTCCTCACTGTGCCCTCAACTCTTATTGCTTGTTTTGTACCTGACTGTATCATGGGCTTCAGCTCTGCAGAGACCGGGAACATTTCTTTTATGTTTCCCGTAATGCTAAGCATATCAGATTTTATGCCCGTTAAATATTTGTTGGTTGACTGACTACTTCATTACTGTAGCAGCTCAGTAAAGAAAAGCTTAGAGACCATTAAATGTTAAAAGTGGTGGGTATTGAGAGAAGTAAGAGGAGATATAAAATAATGTGACTCATTTGATATGGAGTCAAATAAAGTAACCAACTTTCTCTATTCACTTTTCTTTTGGGAAACACGCCTGAATACCAAGGAATAAAGGCGAGCTTTTTTGAATAGCCAAAGTAGATACTGTGGTCCCATTAGAGGTAGTGGAAGTGGAGGTGGAGGTGGTGGTATTGGCGATGGAGGTAGAAGTGATGATGGAGATGGAGGTGGTGGCAGTGGTACTGGTGGTAGTGGTGGTGGGCGTGCGGAGGTGGCAATACTGGTGGAGGTGGTGGAGGCTTTGGTGTTGCTGACGGTGGTAGTGATAGAGGCAGAGGTGGTGATGGAAGTCAAGGCGGTGGTGCAGGTGGAGGTGATGATAAAGACAGAGGTGGTGGAGGTAGGTGTGTACACACTCACTGTCACTAGTCTTTTGTTGAAACTTTTTGAAAACAAACTGTAGACATGATGACCCACAACCCCTAAATTTTGAAGGGTTCAGTTCCCCCAAGCATTGTCATTCTCTGCTTAACTACCATGTAACCAGATCAGGAAATCAACACTGACACAAGGATGCTGTTCAATCTATAGTTCTCATCCAACCTTCACTACTGCCCAGTGGGCCTCTCTTTCCTTTCTGTCCCAAGGTGCCATACAGGAACATGCATTGCTTTTAGGTGTCATGTTTCCTCCTTGACAGTTTTAAAGAATCTTCAAGCTGGAGCTATTCAGTGTTTCTCATGACTAGATTCAGGTCATGTGTTCTTGGCAGGAACAAGGAAGGGCCCGCCCTCACTAGTCCCAGTTCACCAAGCATCTGGCCTCCTTGCTGGTTTGGGTGTTGGTGAACTGGACACCAGTGTGTTCTGTGGCCCACTCCCAATCTTTTCTCAGGATATGCATTGCTGTAGGTGACAGGAATCTACCAAAATTATCACCCTGATTAATTTTCCAATGTGAGAGGAATCAGGTAGAGTATTGAGGCTCTTCTGCAGAACAAAGGAATATTTAGCTATTTATTACCTTTAGGACTTCCAGAGGCCAATCTGAATCTAGTTTGCCAGTTGATGGCCAATTAATTGTAGATGGTTTGCCTTTAATGGTTACTTTCTTCATTAAACTGAATATCCAGATATTTCTAAGGGACTCTTACAGACA
This sequence comes from Panthera tigris, assembly GCF_018350195.1. Classification (NCBI taxonomy): domain Eukaryota; kingdom Metazoa; phylum Chordata; class Mammalia; order Carnivora; family Felidae; genus Panthera; species Panthera tigris. The sequence goes on from NC_056665.1 coordinate 20,145,987, forward strand.
GCCTTGCAAGGACTCTTGTTTTTTGAAAAGGTTAGAAGCACAGTGGCTGTGAGCTGTCTATTCTTGTGGGTATAGTCAGCCTCCATCTTTATCTAACAGGATTTTTGGATTGGTTTTGCAGGTCGGAATTCTGTCTCTGTCTTGGACCTGTGCCAACATCTTCCCTCTTTAGTTTCTTTTCACTAGCAAGTGCTGCTTGAGAAGTTTGTTGGCTCAGATTTTAGGTAGGATTTTATTCATCAACACTGAAAGAAAATACAAGCCTTTTAGAAACTTAGATCTTAATGAAAGCAATAGAGAAATATTTCAAAAAAGAGAATGAGGTCTTCAGTATTCTGCCTTAACTCACATTTCATAATCTGTTTTGAAAGCAGTTCTTTGATTTTACCTGACTTTTTAGGGCTTAGACTCCATCCTTGTTGGCCAGGCTGGAGAGCCACAGCAATTGTTCTTTCCCTTCTTCCAGCCACCGCCTTGCTTCTTTTCATGCAGATCAGGGCACTGGCCCCACAGCAAGAACACACCCAGACCTCATTGTTGATCATCTGGGACCCCTCTCCTTCATATCTGTGATATCCTTCATATCACACCACCGTCACCACCACTACCCTCCTCTCGTCTGCCATCGCAGTGGTCAGATCTAGTAGGGCAAGCAGGATTGTAGACAGACAGTGTTGCACAATGAACAATAGTGGAGGCAGTCCAAGGTACCTCCAGGGAAAATGGAGTGCTCATCTCAGGCTGGAACGGCAAAGTATCACAAGGAAGGTGTCCCCTGAACTGGATCTGGAAAGAATGCGTCTGACTTTGTTGGGTGGAAAAGTGAGAAGAGGTCATTGGATTGAAGGAGCAGAGAAGGGAATGGAAACAGAGCTGAGAGCTACCAGGGGTGTGGAAGGAAATAGTTTGTTCAGAGCCCTACAGGTCTGCAGAGATGCCCTAGGCTGGACTGGGTGGGTGTTGAACCCCCATCCTTCCCTCCAGCTGAAGTAGCTCTGATTTGTTCTGTTCTCCTGGAAGGTGGGAGGGACACACAGCATTTCTTCTGGGGGGGAGGGGGAGATGTTACCCCTAGGACAGCTTTGTGTACTAAGAAGGTTAATGCTCCAGAGAACCGGAACCAGGGAACACTAGTTCAAGGGCAGTCCAAAGTAGAGGAGTATGCCGAAGAAGTTCATGGATAGATATTAGAGAAGCTGAGGAGGGCGGTTTCCAGAAGGAAGTGAGTGATCCACAGATACATGTGGCCTCAAATAGCTGGGGGAGGGCAGAGGGAACTTGGGCCTGCCGGTGATCAGAGAAGATCATTCAAGGAGCAAGAACTAGAATTTATCTTTTCCTTTGTTTTTTATGTTGTAAGGAGGAATAATGTAATTTCTTCAGAAAGTCACAGAACAAAGAGAGCCATCACCACTTCCAAATCTACAGAGCTGATGTCATGGACTCTGACAGTTATATCACATTTCTGACAGTTACAGCCGCCTCCCCCCAAATTTTTGAGCAGGGCACCCTCCGGATGTTCTGCTTATGGGGGTGAGCAGGCATGAGGGTGGGAGGGGACGTTTAGAGGTTGTTGGCGACATTAGCCAAGGGCAGTGGGGTGGGCAGGCAGGCCTGAAGAGGTTGAAAATATAGAAATAAAAAGAATGTGTTCATGTGTGCTGAATGAGTAAATGTATGGAAATGATTCTTCTTTATCTAAAATGGATCTGCTTCAGGTTCTCAGAGGTGATCTTTTTTATTATTTAATGTTTATTTATTTTGAGAGAGAGCGAGAGTGTGAGTGGGGGGAGGGCAGAAAGAGAGAGAGAATCCCAAGCAGGCTTCACGGTGTTAGCTCAGAGCCCACCACGGGATTCGAACTCATGAACCACGAGATCGTGTCCTGAGCCGAAATCAAGAGCTGTGTGCTTAGCTGACTGAGCCACCCAGGTGCCCCTCTCAAGGATGATCTGATATTATTTCATTATTTTTCACTCAATGAACAGAATCATTCGATTTGCACATTTGTTATTGAACAGAACAACCTCTGAGGAATGTCACAGATCTGTGTCTATGCATGCACACACGTAATTTCCAGTGTACATAGAAAACTGGGCACATTTCTTTTTGGAACAGACATTGTGCTCCTGGATTAAAGCTCCACATGTTAACTCATCTGGTTATTTTGTGACTTCTGAGCTTTAGAACAGAAGTAGAAGTCTCAGAATGTGTTGTTTTCCATCTCCATAATGTGTCCTATTTTGGGGAAGCTGCACATGTCGTAGTAGCTAACATTTAGCATGGGCTGACTGTGCCTGGCAGAGAGGCGGAGTGAGGGCCACACACACACAGCAAGAGTGCCTGCTCTTCACACCAGCTTCGGGGGTCCTGAGATAATAAACCAGGAGGAAAGGAATCCTTCTATTTCCTCAGTGCTTTACTGTTTCCATCTCTGAGGCAAATGGGGGCATGAAATATTGATTTCTCCTCAGTGGTGACTTCATAGCCTGCAGGAAGGCTCTGTCCTCAGAGCCTGATTTGGGTGCTGTCACAAGACCCAGTGTTCCCCAGATGTCCTTGTGGCCTTTTGGTTCTGGATGTCTCTCACATTCTGCGTGTTCTGGAAGTCCCACTCTGAGAGTCAATAATGAGCTTGGACAGTGGCTCTGTTTCCAGATTATCAGGGCTAGCTTTCCCCTTCAGAGGCACTGAGAGCCTGCCCCTGAGGTTGGGAAGTAGCCACTGATGGGCAGCCCTGTGTGGGGAAGTCCATGGGGTGGGAACCAGAGAGGAAGGGGACATTCCAGGACAGACTCCAGGCAACTGGGGCTGGGAAGGAATGGTCCCAGACCACAGAATGGGTACCAGACGCAGAAGGAGTACCAAGAGCCCAGAGTGCCAAGATGCCCTGTTTGCCCCAGGACGAGAGAACGACTTATGTGATCTTTATGTACAACTTTAATGTTAGCTGATGGGGTGCCTGAGTGGCTCAGTCAGTTGAGCGTCCGACTTCGGCTCAGGTCATGATCTCACAGTTCGTGGGTTCGGGCCCCGTGTCCGGCTCTATGCTGACAGCTCAGAGCATGGAGCCTACTTCGGATTCTGTGTCTCCCTCTCTCTCTGTCCCTCCCCCACTCATGCTCTGTCTCTCTCATTCTCTCAAAAGTGAATAAACGTTAAAAAAAATTTTTTTAATATTAGCTGAAAGATCATACGTAGTGAAGCATTACCAGCAAAACATAGTTGTGACCAGGACAGATGTCATTTAAATTGGGCCTCAGCATCATCTCAGAACGTGAATTGTCCCTATTTGCACAAGCCACATGTGAGAACAGCCTCAGTAAGGCACATGCACGTACCACATGAGTTGTTGGAGTTTCTGTTCTCCAGCAGGTAGTTGTTGCATATTCACATTGTCCAAGACACCATCCCTGGGAAACATATAGTTTCTGCTTAGGAGACTTTATCCTGAATCTTTTAACAGCCAGAAGTGGGCACTTCATGTGATTGTTTTAGGTGGGAATCTTCCCACTCTGGGCCCCAGGGCAGGCGGCCCGGCCACACAGCAGTTCAGGCGGCCACATGGGGGCAGGGCTTTCCAGCAAGTGCACTCTGGCAGCCTGGGCAAGGCTGTCCAGCTGGGGTCCTCCGTGGCGAAGAACTTCACTCTTTATGCTTGTCACCCATCGTAACTCTACTTACACTTATGGTGCTTGGACTTCCATGTGGAAATGAAAGTGGCAAAGCTGTTACAATTTGAAGTTATTTTGGATGTTTGAATTGCTGGAGGCGATTGGTATTTGAAGAGGTGCAGCCTGGGGCAGAGTGGACTTTTGAGCCGCTCTTCGCTTGGAAGGTGATTTCTATGTCAGGGGCTTTGATGATTGGAGGGTTTCTGACAGTCGTGGCTCTGCTTTATTCTTCGGGATGAGTAACAAAAGTGCCCCTACCCTTCAGTAAGGACTTCGGTGTTATCAGAAAGAAGCCTTTTCTGTTGATTTTTTGTTTTTTTTTAAGGAACTTGGTTGAAATTCTTTAAAACTAGCTATGTTCCTGTACTCCAGACTGTTCCTGTACTCCAAACGTGATTTTACTTTTTGATCATAATTTTAAAAATTATGTTTTGGTATTCATTTCCATGTTTAATATAACTAGAGCCAGCTTTGTAAGCATTTATTAGCTTTGTTTCTCCATTTTCTGTTATGTACTAAATTTTGAAAGATTTATTATAATTAGAGAATGAAAACCGTAAACTGGCTTTTAAGGAATTTTACTTTTCTCCTTCTGATCCAACTGTATACTTTGAGTTGCTGCAGTTTATTTAGGTCACTCATAGTCACTGGCATTTTCCTACTATTTTGGCATGAAAATTCATTTTCAGCATTTTGGAAATTACATAATTCAGTATATTCTCGTTGCTACTATTTACATTTTAAAAATCTGTTTCACCTTTGTCTCCCAGTGTATGTTCCATGTACACAGGAGAATGTTTACAGCGGACTATTTAATTTTAAATGATTTGCAAATGTTTATTTTTTTTCTCCCTTAAAGATGTTAGAAAGGCATGCTAATGCCTTGAGTCAGGGCCATATTTTAATACATCTAAATTTTGTTTTAGTGGAATATTAGATTTACCATTTGATAATTAGATTTTTTTCTGGTAAAGAAACATGTTTTCCATTGTTCTTTCCCATATCTAGGTATATTTTGGACCAGGGCAAGAGAACAACCTAACTAGAACTACTGAGTTGGCAAGAATGTCATGTAGGAAAGGATTCCAGAGTCATATGTTGCCCCTCCTGACTTACTCTCTCAGTGATGATTGTGTTAAGTATCTTTCTGAATGTCATTTTCTATCTTGGACTCAGTCAGTGTTGTCTATGTTAGGTGGCATGCAGACAGTCTCCAACTTGCAGTGGTTCAACTTAATAATTTTTCAACTTTACACTGGTGCAAAAGTGATGTACATTTCAATAGAAGCCATACTTCAGATTTTGAATTTGGATCTTTTCCCAGGTTGGAGATATGTGGTACAATATTCTTTCCTGATGCTAGGCAGTAACAGCACTGGCCACACGATCACACGAGTAAACAACCAACGCCCTGACAAGCATTCTATCCCTATACCACCATTCTGCTCTTCACTTTCCATATAGTACTCAATAAATTACATGAGATACTCAGCACTTTATTATAAAACAGGCTCTATGTTAAATGTTTTTGCCCAACTGCAGGCTGTTCTAAGTGTTCTGAGCATATATAGGTAGGTTAGGCTAAGCAATGATGTTGGTGGGTTAGGGATATTAAGTGAATTTTTGACTTAATGATATTTTCAACCTACAGTGTGTTTATCGGGATATAACCCCACTGTAAGTCAAAGATCTATACTTGCTTATTACCTTTGCTCATCGTGTGCAGATGGGTATCTGATAACTGCTTTTCAAAGTTATTAAGTACTTCTCTGTTGTACATTCATGAGGAAAATTTTAGTACCAGTTGGTTTTAGCATGCCATCTTTTCTTAGTTTTCATTTCAGAAGATACAGTATATAAATGTACTACTATTTTTTGGTGTGTGCAGATTCTTTTTGGATCACTTCTTTAAAACATAATATCAGTTCCTTTGTTTGGATGGTATAAAATAAGAAAGTCAAAAATTTATCTGGTAGAAACCAGCACATTTGTAAGCCTAAGGATCCCCAAATCTTTGTTTAAGATTTGATTTTCCAGTATATCACTACCTGATACTAACCTTTTTTTCCTTGGTTTTTGACTGAACAGTTTCAGAAATTACTTTCAGAAATGACTTTACTTTTAAAATGCTGATCTCTGAGCCTAAATCTTGGAGCACTCATGTTATATATAATCTCGAATTACAGAATATTATAGGGTCTGTAATAGTTTGCTGACCACTGAAAGAGTTGTATAAATTTCGGAATTTGGTTCTAATGCTTAAAACAACTTAAAATAAGTTATAAATGAAATGAACCATCTGTTACAGCATGCGTGTTTGTCCACAGGTTTGATGAGAGATCGGTTGGAGATTAGTAGAAGATGAGAGGAAACCATAAACAAGGGAGCCAGGGGGAAAGGGGACCGGCCTGCTATCCCGTCGGAATCCAACACAGCAGCCAGTGTTCCTTGTGGGTTCACTGCAGTTCCTGGAGTACAGATACTCGGAGTACAATCTGAAACTAAGCCAGGAGCTGGGTGATCAGAGCTGCAAGTGTGAGAAAGAAAGCCTTAGCTTGGGGGAGCCAGCGGGTGGCCCTCTAGATCCAGACATAGGAAGGCCGGAGGCTCGGTCCGAGTGGCTCAGGAACTTATTGGAGCTGAAGCAACAGGAATGAACATCAGGGTCTACAGTAAGATGGACCAGGAGGCAGGTACTAACAATATAAAGTAATATAACTAAAATTTAGCAGACCACTCACTATGTTCAGGGTGTAGTCATGTATTAACTGTACTGTATGGAAATTTGTAATTTTTAATATATGCCATTTTTTTTTTTTAATGGAAGCGTATTAAGCATCTTTATGTGCCTAGGGAGACCTTTGAAGATGCCAGATGGAGAAGGAAGTGGATGGAGTGTTCTGCTGCTGGGGGGGTGGGAGGGAATGGGAACCTCCTCCCAGAGGAGGAACTGCATAGTTGAACATAGAGATAAATTCTGGGTTGGGAGGCAGTTTCATTTCTAAGTGGGCTTTGAGACTGCCACTTAAGGAAGAGGTGAGGATTCTAAAGAGGGGTGACTATGTGGAATTGCAAAGGGGGGAGGAAATGACTGGGAATGTGATAGGGACTGCCAGGCCTGGTTGAGGGGCCAGCAGAGGTCTGAGACCATGACTCAGCCTGGGACTGAGCAGTGGAGAGCTGGCCTGGCTACAAAATGAAGGGTGTATACAGCAAGACAAGGAAGGAGAGGCTTTTGAGGGGTCCGGACTGAGAATGCAAGGCAGTGAAATCAGAAGGGACCGGGCAGGCTGGGGCTTGATGTAGAAACCCAGAGCTTTGGCCTGAGTGCTGGAGGCACACGTCTGAATTGTTGGGGGAACAGTGCTGACTTTGGGAATGAACTGATGAAACTGAGTGGCAGGAGGTGGGGGGAGGGTCAAGGTCATTCCAGGATTGATGAAGCCAGGAATTTTGAAGTCATTTGGAATGACCATGGGTGAAGAAGCAGGGGTTCTTTCCAGTTTTCCTGAACTCCTACTATCCTTTCCTGGGCCTTACTGTGCTGCTCTGGGAGGCCCCTGTAAAGCCACAGCACCCCACAGAAGACAAGAATTTTAAGAAAATGCCTAACAATCATTGCCAAAAGAGATAGGGACTTAGAGAGTCATGTAGTTACTGATAATTGGAACAGAGGAGGGGAGTACAGAGTTTAAAAGGTAAAGATAAAGAATTTAAAATTAAATGAAATTCGAGGAGAGACTGGAGAATAAGAAACCTTTGAAGGATAAGAAAAACACTTTGTGGAGGTAGTTTGAATTAATTGGAGAGTTAAATGCTAAATATTAAAAACACCTAGGAAATCTGCAAGTGTTGTTGGGGGTATGCCAAAGAGCAAATGCTTCCTGTAAGCAAATGGAAGAAACATCTGTGGAATGTGGAAGAATGTGGGTATAGTAATTTCTCTGTGACTTCATTTCTGACAATCATTTTCCAGATACTTCTGAGAAATTAACAGTTTCCTGTTAATGGCATTGCTTTGATATTACCTCAAAGACTTCCACATTTAATTTACTAATTTATTTTAACCTTTACAGGGAGATAAAAAACGATTTCAGAAAATAGAATTGTTGAACGTTTTGTAAATCCACAGTCAAATGAAAATCTCTGCCAGCTCTGCTTCCTCAAATCACCATTAACTCTTCACACACTGCTTACAACAAGGCTAATTAGCTTTGCCTCTAATAAATGTTTGTATTTGAAGTTGAAAACCACTTTAGAGCTTCCAGACATTTCAATGTAGGCTTTAGTTACGCACATACTTAGAAGGTAAACCTCTCAGAAAATTTTTATTACTCATAAATTTTAGATCTCTTTTTAAGGAATAATTAACGAGGTCAGTAAGCATTCTTGTTTCTCCAGTTTGGTGGGTTTGTGACACAAAGAAGTCTACATTCAGGTTTTAATGTGGCATCACTCAAGGTGGGGCTTACTTTTGATAGGTGCGGACGGAGAGCGAGCGTGGCATTTGGATGTTGAAGGAGTTGAGAGATCATAATGACAGCCCAGCCCTGCTTTTCTGTGACAGAGAAACAGCCTCAGTGTAACTTAATAACAGTACCATGAATCATCACATTTCTTGTTTAATCACAGATGTTTAGGAAAACATGAGTTGGATTATTTCACCTTAAATTGTTTTACCTTTAATTCTATAGGTTAAACTAGCAATTGCTGAATTGACCATGTCACATGGGAACGTTCATTAGATGCAGCATCCCCAATAGTGTGGATAGACTTTTGTGTTATCAGAGAATAACTTTAAAATATATCAAGCTTTTCCTCCTTTTAAGGAAATAAGAGCTTGTCAGTCATTTGGGTCAGTGGTTAAATTGTTTGAGAAATTCCCCTTAGTGTCAGTTTGTATGCCATTTCCCTCAAATTCGTATCTTGGTTCTCATGCCATGAATGACTTGAAGTAAAGATGTAATGAGGGATTTATTTTTTAATTTGTAGTAAACTCTCAGAGACAGCTTAATGGAGATGATTCTTGATATAAATACAGAATTTTGTCCCACGCCAGGTCCCAGGTCTCGTACTGAACTCCCACCCATACCAGAGGTTCCCCCTCTTGTCATTAGCTTGAAACACCAGTTCTTTTCTCCTGTGCTCGGCCACAACTCATGTTTCTCTTTTCCCAAGCACACTGTCTCCCACTGTCTTCAGGCTTTTGTGTCCTTGTTTTCTTCTCTCCTCCCGCGTCTTCAGTCTTGCAGTGTGTTGGGCTTCACTTCCTAGAGAGAAACAGATTTCTGCCATCTTGAAAAATACTTCCACTGATTTGTCACCTTCCTGCCACATTTGTTGACCCATGTGGTCCACACACACATGCCTTTATCTCCTATTTTCTTTGCATTCCAGTAGTCTGATATTTTCACCACAATGCTCTTGATTGCCTTTTCTTAGCACTTATTTGCCTGCAGGCTTTGGCAGTTGAGCTGTATTCTGGCCTTGAAATTCTTCCACAATATCCCGATATTCCTCCCACCTCTATGATTGCACCTTTTCATTTTTAGAGAGTTCTTTAACCCAAAACCTCAATATAGTCTTCATTCCAACATTTAGTCTTCACTCTTATTTTCCTCTTACAGTCTCTTCTTCCTCCAAAAGTGGTCCATTTGTGGCTCAAAGAATAATCTATCCACTCCCCACTCAGCTAACCTTTTTAGGTATTAGCTTACATCTCCAATGTGATGGATGTCACTTCAATGACCCGCCTTCACTTTTGATCCAACTTGTCATGCATATGTACATCTGTATACATTAAGATACATGTACATTTCTGTATATAGTAATGGAAACAAAGTATAGAAAAAAATTCCAAAATATTAACAAGAAAGTATGTGCATGAAGGATTATTAATGATTTTCCTATTTTTCTATATTTGTTTCTTTTTAATTTTAATGTTTTAATAATTTAATATTTCAAGTGTATATTTTAATATCTTTACAGGATTTCTACAATTATTTTATAATGATACAACTGTTAAAATACTTGATTTTTAAATTTTTTTCAACAGTACTGTTCAAATCAGCTTTAAATTTTGTGTTGCAAATAACAAAAAGAGAAAAAGAATATTTTCAGAGAAGCCAAATACTTATTTTTCAAAATGGAAACAAAATATGGAGACTTTTCAGACCTAGCTTTATTTGGAGAGAAGATTGATTATAGATTTGTAGGAGTTCATTGTTTGTTTTTTTTTGAAATATAATTTATTGTCAAGTTGGCTAACATACAGTGTATGCAGTGTGCTCTTTGGTTTTGGGAGTAGATTCCTGTGATTCATCACTTACATGCAACACCCAGTGCTCATCCCAACAAGTGCCCTCCTCAATGCCCATCACCCATTTTCCCCTCTCGCCCACCCCCCATCAACCCTCAGTTTGTTCTCTGTATTTAAGAGTCTCTTATGGTTTGACTCCCTCACTCTCTGTAACTATTTTTTTCCCCTTCCCTTCCCCCATGGTCTTCTGTTAAGTTTCTCAAGTTCCACATATGAGTGAAAACATATGATATCTGTCTTTCTAGGAGTTCTTTGTATATTGTAGTTATTAGTCCTTCGATGGTAAGATGTATTGCAAACATCTTGTCTGTGGTTTATCTTTCACTTTCTGTTTCAGGTTCTTACTTTTAATGTCATATTTAGCGATCTTTTCCTCTGTGATTTTTACTCGTTTAATGTCTTGCTTAAAAACCCTTTCTTCATGGGCACCTGGTGGCTCAGTCAGTTAAGTGTCTGGCTTCAGTTCAGGTCATGATCTCACAGTTTGCGAGCCCAAGCCCTGCATCAGCTTTGTCAGTGCAGAGACCGCTCTGAATTCCCTGTCTCCCTCTCTCTCTGTCCCTCCCCTGCTCTCTCTCTCTCTCTCAAAAGTAAATAAACATTTTAAAAATCTATTAAAAAAAAAAACCCTCAAGTCATAAAGATGTTCTGCCTTGTATTTTTTAAAATGTTTTAAAAAATAATATTTTAAGGTTTACTTTTCACGTTTGGTTCTTTAATCTTGAAATTTGTTTTTTGGGTGTGGTGAGAGGTAGAGATTGCTTTTTTATCTTCAAGGTGGATAATCAGTCATCTCAGGACCATATATTGAATGTTTCAATCTTTCCATATTAATCTCTTATACTTTGTCGAATGTAAAGTTTCCATATGTGTGTGGATCTGTTTTTCTTTTCTTTTCCACTGCTCTGTTTACCTATTCCTGTGTTGTAACTACAGTGCTTTAATTACTATAACTTAAAAACAAATTTTAAAAACTGGTAGGGCAGGTACCTTCCTTCCCCACCCTGGTTATTTAAAGTTGCCTTGGCTATGCTTAGCCCTTTGATCTTCCTCGTATATGAATCTGTCAGATTCCAGACAAAATACCCTAGCAGGAGTTTTATTGGAATTACATTGAAGTATAAAATGAAAATGGGGGAGAATTAATATCTTTATAATTTGGACTCTTACTATACTTGGATAGAACACATCTCTCTATTCTATTCTTAAAATTACTTTTTTTTAAAAATGTTTATTTATTTTGAGAGACAGCAAGAGGGAGAGAGAATCTTAAGCAGACTCCACACTCTCAGCATGGAGACCCATGTGGGGCTGGGTTTCACGAACCATGAGGTCATGACCTGAGCTGAAATTAAGAGTTGGACACTTGGGGTGCCTGGGTAGCTCAGTCGGTTGGGTGTCCAGCTTCGGCTCCTGTCATGATCTCACGGTTTGTGGGTTCGAGCCCCGCATCGGGCTCTGTACTGACAGCTCAGTGCCTAGAGCCTGCTTCAGATTCTGTGTCTCATTCTCTCTCTGCCTCTACCCCACTTGTGCTCTCTTTCCATCTCTCAAAAGTAAATAAATGTACAAAAAAAATTAAAAAGAGTTGGACACTTAACCAACTAAGCCACCCAGGTGTCCCTAAAATTACTTGCAATAAAGTTTTATCTCGTAACTTATTAAATTTGTTATACAGTATAGTTTTTGGCCATTGCAAATGGCTTATGTTTTCTTTTCTTTTTTTTTTTTAATGTTTATTTATTTTTGAAAGAGACAGCATGAGTTGAGGAGGGGGAGAGAGAGATGGAGACACAGAATTCAGATTGAAGCAGGCTCCAGGTTCTGAGCTATCAGCACAGAACCCAACATGGGGCTTGAACTCATGAGCTGTGAGATCATGACCTGAGCTGAAGTTGGATGCTTAACCAACTGAGCCACCCAGGCCTCCCTACTTATATTTTATTTTCATTTTCTAACTATGCTAATGTTTACATATGTAATTGACTTTTGTGTTTCCATGTTACAACCAGGAACCTGCCATTTAATTCTAATAACTTGATTATTTCTTGATTATTTTGTACACTTTCCTAGTCTCTGCATGTACAAAAACAAATTTTTCTTGCTTTCTAATCCTTATACCTGTCTTATTTGTCTTACTTCCATTCCAGTAGTATTGAATGGAGGTGGTGACAGTGAGCATTCATATCTTCTAATGTTTCATTGTTTAGTATGGTGTTTGCTGTATATTTTTGTAGGTCATCTTTATTAGGTTAGAGAAACCTTTTTCTGGTCTTAGTTTATTAAGAGTTTAAATCATGAAGGACTGTTAAATTTTTAAAAATGCCTTTTCTACACCTGTTGAGATCTTAATTGACCTGTGCATGTCAATGTGGTGAATTACAAAATTATACTAATGGGGGTACCTGGGTGGTTCAGTTGTTTAACCATCTGACTCTTGATTTCTGTTCAGGTCATGATTTCATGATTTGTGAGTTCAAGCCCTGCATCGGACTCTGTGCTGCTGACAGTGCAGAGCCTGCTTTGGATTCTCTCTCTCCCTCTCTCTCTCTGCTCCTCCCTGGCTCTGTCTCGCTCTCTCAAAAAAAAAAAAAAAACTAAACAAAAAAAATAGGGGTGCCTGGGTGGCTCAGTCAGTTAAGCGTCCAACTTCGGCTTAGGTCATGATCTCACAGTTCGAGGGTGCAAGTCCTGCGTCGGGCTCTGTGCTGACAGCTCAAGCCTGGAGCCTGCTTCGGATTCTCTGTCCGCCTCTCTCTCTGCCCCTCCGCAGCTCACATTCTGCCTCTTTCTCTCTCTCAAAAATGAATAAACATTAAAAAATAAAAAATAAAATAAAAACAAACTTATACTAATGGATTATTAATTCTTTTTATTGTTTTTAGTTTCATTGTTCTATTTGTTGTTCCTCTAATTTTTTGAGTTGCACAGTTAGAGTGTTGATTTTCAGTCTTCTTTTTTTTTGTTTTGTTTTTTTGAATTCACTTAAGTAATCTTTACACCCAATGTGGAGCTCGAACTCACAACCCCAAGATCAAGAGTCCGATGCTCTTCCAGCTGAGCCCGCCAGGTGCCCCCAGTCTTTCTTCTTTTCAAATATACTCTTAAAACACCACATTTTTCTCTAAGTAGTAATTTAGCTGAATCTCATGTATTCCTTTGTTTTTTCCCCTGTGTATCTCAATATTTAGTGCTTTCATTGCCACTAAAGTTTTAAGTATTTTCTAATATCCTTTATGGGTTTTTCTTCTGACTTAACAATTATTTACAACTCTTAATAAATTTCCAAGGAGATGGGCACAAATTACCTCTTCCCTTTTGATTTCTGATTTCATTGTGGTAACAGAAGACAGTCTGATAATAATTCATTGATAATTGTGGAAATTTGCATTATTGTCTAGTGGAGTCATTTTTTTTTAATGTTATCTGTAGGGTTGAAAATAATGGATTCTCTAATAAGATCTTACATTTCCTTTAGGCTTATTACTTGTTATTCAGCTTTTTTTCTATTTGGTCAATTAATTTACTGAAATAAGTGTGTTACAATCTATAATAGTGGTATTACCATTTTTCTTTCTACTTTTCCTTTCTACTTCTACTTTCTTTCTGTTTTTTTACTTTTACTTTTAGAAGTTTTCTTGTATGTGTCTCATGGCATACATGTGCATGAGTTTCTGTGGGATGTATAACCAGCTGTAGAATTACTGCATCTTAGGTTATGCATATGTTCAGTTTTATTAGATAGTACTAAACAGCTTTCTAAAGTGGTTTAAACAATTTATAATCTTAACCAGTGGTACACAAGAGTTCCTGTTAACTCTGTTTGTAGCAACACTTGATATTGGTATTTTAAAAAAATTTTAGCCATCAAGTTGGGACGTAGCAGTAAGCACATTGTGGCTTTAGTATGCATTTCTATAGGTACTAATGAGATTGGGCCTTTTTGTATATTTATTTGTTCTTCTTTATAGTTTCCAGTGCTCTGCCAAAACAATCAATCTTTTCTTTTATCTTGTTGACAGAGTAAGCAAGATTATTTGAAACTTTATGCCTCATTCTCTAATATCTAGAGGTATTGAGGGTATTCTATTGTTTATGATTTCTTTTTCTTTTATAGAGTCTTGTCTTTTTGTGTGGTCAGTTTTGAGTACCAGAGAAATGAAAAAAATTAAAAATAAATTGACGTCTGGGATAATGTAGTCTTCCTCCCAAATAGTTTGGTGTTTGTTTCTGCTGGCTACTTGTCAACCATAGCAATCTGGGGTCACTTTGGTCCAATTTACAGGACTGAGATGATTCAGGCCCTAGCTATAGTGCCTACAGAGACCTGCTGATTTCAGGTTCATCTTCAGAAATGCTCCTTCAGAATCCCAATCCAAATTAAGGAGGATTTGCCTCCTGAATTTGGTGGGCCTTGACTCAAAGTTTCTGAAACTCAAGAACTCAAGTTTCTGACCTTAAGAATTCAAGTTTCTTGAATTTCAGAACTCAGGTTTCTTTCCCTTAATTCCCTGATAGAGTCATAGTGCTGCTTAGTCACACTCTCCAGAATCAGGGGACACCCCTGTGGGAAAGTGGTCCCTGTATGCTTGACTCATTTCTTGGACCTCCATTTTCCCAGGATTTAGCTTGGCAGTACTTTGTTGGTTCTGTGATGTCTTCAAGAAAATGTCCTATATATTTTTCCAGTTATGTTCAGAGGGAGGCTAGGTCTGAATTACTAGTCCATCATTCCTAGAATCCAAATTCCTCCCATACATGTATCTTTCCTCTTTTTATCTTAATCTATGTGTCTCTGTGGATTTTATGGGGTTTTCCTTATTACACAATCTAAATTTTTATCCAATTAAATTGACACATTTCTTATATTCTGATTTATGATATATTCAGATATGTTGCTGTATTGTTTTTTAATGCATTGTTTACCCTGCTTTTTCCAGGATTTTTAATTTTGGGGGGTCTTTCATTGTCCATCACACATATGGATTTTTGTCTTGTCCCAAATGATTATTTACTATTTGATGGGTCCATACAGTTGTTTATGGGATTTTGATTATTTGTGGGAATAAGGGCAAAAATTATGGAAGAAAGCTCTTTTTAAAAATAGGTCTCAGCTTTTGCTTATAAACACTCAGCTTGGCACCTATACTTTAAAAGTGCACAAAAATGTTTTATTTTTTTCACCTCCTTTTTACCCTTGTTTCTTTGGTTTTCAGTAAAATCATATATTCTGAACCTAGAGCTTGTTCCTCTTGGGGGAGTGTTGGGGGTCATAGTGTAGTGAACTAAGCCTGCTGCCCTAGCTTAAGGCTCCCTCCCAGACTTACGACACCACCAGGTGCTCCTGAGGGGCCAAAGGTGGCCATGGGTTAAATGGGGTGCCCAGGAAAACACAATAGAGGAGGGGAAATTGAAAATGTGGCTGAGAACAGAAAATGCTAATTTACGTTTTATCTCCCTCTCCATGCTGGTCAAGATCTGCCTGTCAGTAATAGACACCACTGAACTTTACCCTTTAAATAGGTGAATTTTATGGCGTATGAAATACACCTCAAAAAGCTATTAAAAACAAGGAAGATCAGCCTGTCAGAAGAGTTAAAGGAGAATGTGTCAGAAATTGCTGACCTGCTCATAGGTTCCAGAAGCCTGCTGACTCCGTGTGACAGGTATTTCCAAGTAGAATTTCCAAGAAGAAAAGTATGTACATGTATATAGGAATGATTTCCTGGGCTTTTGGTGAGTGCCATGGCTTACGGGTTGTATGTCTGCAGCAGCAAGTTGGCATTTTGTTTGTTTGTTTGTTTGTTTAAAAAAGAAACACCTTTTTTTTTTTAATAGAAAAGGAAGTAGCACAGAAGAGGGACCAGAGGTAACATTTGATGAATGGCCTCAGTGAGGTGAATGTTGTCCCGCCTCCACATTACAGATGAGAAAACTTGGGCGTGGAGGTGTTGTACAACTTGCTTGAGTAAGCAGGGACAGGAGAGGAGTAGAGCCTGGTCGAAGGGGCCTGAGCACCTGCCCTCTTTCCCTTGCTGTGCTCCTGGGGCAGATCTGTGAGAGCTGTTAGGTCCCCCTCTAGCCTCAGAAGATTTGGGTGCTGTCAGAGAAGTGTGCTCAGCTCAGAGGATACTGAGAAGACTCACCTTGATGGATTCCCCTTCACATTTTGTGGTGTTGCTTGCTGTTTCTGCAGTGGTATCATCTGTGTGCCAGGACACAAGGCAGCTGATAGGAGGCTGGAGTGCAGCCCTGAAATACTGAGGGGGCAGCCCCTGGGTCAGGGAGTGCTTGATGCTCTCAGTCTGCAGGAAATGCAGCAGTAGTGCTGACTGGGATCCGTGGCTATACCTACGAACAGTGTGATTAGAAATTCTAGACTGGCCCGTGTGTGTTAGCGAGATCGGCTCTTAGATTATTTACTGTGGTTGGAGCAGGTTAAACAAGAAGATGCTACAGGGAGCTGCTGGCACAGGTGGCCACCAGCCAGCAGTGCTCCCATGGGATTAGCTTTGCTGTTTACAACCAGTGTGTGCTGGGAGAGTTCCTGCTTTTGCATTCCAGCCAGTTAAGAATGATAGGATTTAGGTGCAGCGAGGAAGAGTCAGAGCTGCCCTGGTGGGCCTGGATTTCAGCAGCATTCCTCAGATAACTACAGTCTGCCAGGGACTTGCACTTGCAAACCAGGCCTGGGGTTAGAGCTCTTCAGCTCAGGAGAGCAGCCAGGTTGAATCTCATGGTTTCATTTGCACATTTCTAGGGAAGGGACTGTGATTGCCCACCCATCCCCAGATCAGTCTGTGTCCCTCTGGCTAGGCAGTGTGGTCGTATCACAGTAACATAGTGGTTCTCAAGGAAGGAGATGGTATTTCCAGAAAGCAGTGGATGTCCCCCGTACCCATGTTATAGTTATATATAATGTACATAACAAGGATCACACTCTATATACACTTTGTGTTCTGATTTGTTTTCATGCATAGATCATGAGCACTTTTTCTTTATATTTCTGTGTTCATTGAAGACATTTGAATGGCTTTTCACTATTCCTTACTGGACATATTATAGCTTATTGATTTTTCGGTTATCTGTAATCTGTATCTGTAATGTTTAGATTGCTTTCATTTTTCCCCAAATTAAAGTATTTCTTTGAATATAAATTTCTAAATTAAATGTCCTTATAATAGATTTCAGAAAGATAATATCTGGCTCAAGTTGTTATTTTAGCTGTTGGTATGTTTTGTCAGGTGACTTTCTAGAAAGGTGGAGTAACAGATGAATATAGAGCTGGCTTGTTGTGTACAGATGGTGAAATTCACACTATATTTAGCTTTAAGAAAGGGAGTATTGAGGTGACAAAGGGGCATGCAAAGATATTCAGCACTTGGGAGGGCTTTTTATGTCTTTGGGATATAATTTATGTACCGTATACAATTCACCCATTTAAAATGTAGAATTCAGTGGCTTGTAGTATATTTAGAGACTGTGCATCCATCATCACAACTAATTTTAGAATATTTTCATTAACCCCCAAAACCCCACTCCCTTTAGCTATCAGTCCTCTGTCATCCCCCCAGCCTCCCTGTATTCTCCCATTTCCAACCCTTCTCCCCAGCCCTGGGCAACCTGTAATCTGGGCTGTTCCTGTTTGCCTATTTTTAGCATTTCTTGTAAGTGGAATCATATAGTGTGTGGTCCTTTGTGACTGCTTTCTTCAACTTAGCATGATGTTTCCAAGGCTCATCCTGTAGACTGTGTCAGTGTTTCATTCCTTTTTACTGCCAATAAGAGGGTTTTGGCTGTGTTAGTAGAAGGGCCTCTAAGTCTGTTTAGAGAAGTTGAGGGCCCATTTGGGAGCAAAGATCATGAATTTATAGTGGCACTAAGTTTCTTTGTTATGTGACTTTCTCCAGCATCCTTATGTTTTTAATGGCAGTAGCAGCAGCCCTTTTTGCAAATGTTTATTTGCAAATGTTTATTTTAGTTTATTTACCCTATCCATTGTTAACGGATATTTCAGTTTTTCATGATTTTCACTCTTTTGTACACTGCTTCCGTGGGCATTCTGATGGATGTATCTTTGAACGTTTATTTTCTAGAAGTAGATTGTCTTCTAGACGTAGATTTGGTGGCTGAAAAGGTATGGTCAGGTTTCATTCTGAGCAGAGTACCAACTGCTTTCCTAAAAGGCAGAGAGAATTTACCCATCAACCAATGGTGCAGGAAAGCATTCATTTCCCGTCTTCATGACAGTGAAATAGCCTTCTTAAAAGATAGTGATCTGACAAGTGAAAAATAGCTCATTAGAGTCCTTGTTGACATTTCTTGGCACTTTCCAGGTTGAACAGTTTTGTTTTGGTTTTTTACCATTTATGTTTTTTCTTTCAAAATATGTAAGTTTAGAAGCTCGTAAGAATTTTTAGATAGGTTTTTCAGTATTTCAGGATTTTCTTCTACTGCTTTAAATTTAATTAAGATTTTAATATCTTCTAAATGTCTTCTTTAATATCTTTTTATTACTGTTAATTATCATTATTCTACTCTTAACCTGTTTATTATTCCATTATCCTTTGTTCTATTACCATTTCCTTTCTGCTACTTTTCCTGTGGCTTTTAATAACCATTTAATTTCTTTTAAAAATGCCACCTTCAGTGTTACTCCTCAAAATATTTATTCTTCTCAAGATACAAGAAACTTACAACCCTCAATTAGACATTTTCCCACACAGCTAACCCTTGCATTTTCACACCAATTATTTCTTTTTACTTTAACTAATTTTAGAAGACTCTCAACTGCTAACTGAAGATTTTCTTAGAAACGTAAAAAGCATGGCCCTTTACAAATGCAATGTTTATGTGTGGCCTGTGGGTTAATCTGTTAATTTACAAACTAAATGTCAGATTCGTAGACTAACTTTTGCTGACCTTTGCATTATTTTCCCTACTTCTATATAGTTCCTTTGTCTGATTTTCCTAATTCCTCTCTTAATTGTCCCTAATTTCCTTATTATCCCTTCTTTGGAAAGAAGGGAAAGTAACATTCTTTTTATTCTCCCTAGAAATTCTTCTTATTTATTTCGTGCATTACTTTTTCATGAGTAATCATGGTGAAAAGAGCCTGTCTTTGCAATCAGAGGTAACTCTGGCTTTGAATGATAATTCTGGAATATTGTGATTGTGAAGACAACAGGTAAGAGCTGAATGAGATGACTAAGAATATCATATAGAGGTATCAGTATAATTTACAATGAAGAAATGATAGTTTTCCATATGTGCTCTAAATAGCACAGAAGTGGCTTTCCCAAAGCAGAAACTGTAGAAGATGAAAAGAGAAATAGATAGGCACTAATAAATAGGGGTATTTGACATATCACTCTTTGATTTGTGTAAATCAAGGTGTAAAAAATTAGTAGGGATATAGATGGCTTAAGTGAATAATCAGTAAGGGGATCTGTAGATCTATATTGAGCTGTGTACCCCAATAATAGAGACTGTACCTTGATGTCAAGTGCACATGGATCATTTATACCAGTCAGCCTTGTATTAGTTGATGGTAAAAAAACTTCAAGTAATTTTATTGAGAATTGACAAACTTAACATTTTTTATTGTGGTAAGAACACCTCCCATATCTACCCACTTAACCATGTTGCGCAGTGGATCTCTAGAACTTATTCATGTTCTACAGCAACTGTTAACCATTTAAAAATTTTTTCAGTGTACCTGGGTATCTCAGTCAGTTAAGCATCCAATTTCAGCTCAGGTCATGATCTTGTGGTCAGTGGGTTTGAGCCCCACGTTGGGGTCTGTGCTGACCACTCAGATCCTGGAGCCTGCTTCAGATTCTGTCTCCCTCTCTCTTTGCCTCTCCCATTCTCACACTCTGTTTCTCTCTCTCTCAAAAATAAATAAACATTAAAAAGAACAACAACAACCTTCATTGGGGCACCTGAGTGGCTTAGTCAGTTAAGCGCCCGACTCCTGATTTTGGCTCAGGTCATATTCTCATGGTTTCAGAGATCCATCCCTGTGTTCGGCTCTGGGCTGACAGCGCAGATCTTACTTGGGATTCTCTACCTTCCTCTCTCTGCTTCTCCCCTGCTCTCTCACTCTCTCCCAAAATAAATAAATACAAACTTTAAAAAAAGTATATATTAAAATTTTTTTTCTTTTATTTTTTTTAGCTTTGATATATAAGTGACAAATTGTAAGGTTTTTTATTGAAGTATAATTGACATACAATATTTTATTAGTTTCAGGTGTACAGCATAGTTACTCAACATGTATATGCATTCATTACGAAGTGACCACCATGATAAATCTAGCTATTTGTCACTGTACAACGTTGTCACATATTAACTATAAACAACTTCAGATAATTTTGAAAAACAGAAATCAGTCAACATTTTCTGAATAAAACTAGAAATTAATGAAAACAAAAGGGTGTTTACACAGCAGTGTAAATATACTTAATATTACTGAACTATATACTTAAAACTGGTTAAAATGGTAAATTTTATGTTACATGTATTTCACCAGGGTTTTTTTTTTTTTTTTCTTGAAAGGCCTAACAAAAAAAAGGGAATAACAACAGCAGAAGAAAACCCAATTACCTTGGGTTTTCATGGTAGAATACATGGTCCACCCTTAATAGATAAGTAGTGCAAAATGGGGCTGACTTTGCCACCATACAGACTTGGTTCAAATCATGTCTAGTTTCTTCGAGTGGCTTGGTATATAAGCAAAACAATCACCTTTAAAATTTACTCACCTGGGTGTCTGGGTACCTCAGTTGGTTAGGCATCGGACTTTAACTCAGGCCATGATTTCACAGTTTGTGGGTTCGAGCCCCACATTTGGTCCTGTGCTGAGAGCTCAGAGCCTGGAGCCTGCTTCGGATTCTGTGTCTCCCTCTCTCTTTCTTCCCCTCCCCCCCCCCCACTCTGTCTCTCTCAGTCTCTCAAAAATAAATAAACATTAAAAAATATATTTTTTAATTGATTTCCCTAATTTCGAAGTGGGTAATATCACTTCCCTTTTCAGTGAAGATTTATTTAGAATTTATGTAAAATGCTTGGTGAATTCACATTAAAAAAATAATAGGTTCTTCCTTCAAAGTTTTTGTCATTAAAATAGTTCCATGAAGTGAATCTATAATTAGCAGTCAACATGAACTCATAATTTTCATGAACATTTAAAGAAGATACTAATATGGACAGCAGAGGGAAATGCAAAATGTGGTCACAAGACTCCAGATTTCTCTGCTTTAAATTCAAGAACAGGTGAGGAGCAGCATTTTTACTTGAGTGCCAATTTATTCTAAATAGAAAACAGAAGTAATTATCACTTACAGTGCAGCTATGGAATAGAATTTAGACCTAAAACCTTAGAGTCAACGCCCTACTTAAACAGATGAGGGTATTGAAGCCCAGAGAGGTTAATTACAGCTGATTAGTGATAAAGCCAGGATTTGACTTTGTTTTGTATCAGGAGGGTAGACCAGAAACAGAGGAAAACTAACAGCACCAGACAAAGAGGGATAACAGCATACAAAGAAAACAATAGAGCAATTACAAATAAAAACAAAACTTTCTTAGAAAATGTAAATTTTTAGAGTGGAACACCCCTTCGATCCAAAGTGCAAAGTCTTAAGTAAAAGGTTATTTTATTCATTAAAAAAAAGAGAGCCTCTAAATCTGGTACATTTAAAACCCTATTAAATAATTTTTGGAGCAAAAGGAAAAATGTGAACAAAACTACAAAATTCTGAGAGAATAACAATATTGAAAACATGCTATAGCAGAGTCCGTGTGATGTAGTTGAAACAATGTTTAGGAAGATTCATAACATAAATATCTGTAGAAATAAATTTTAAAAATGAACTAAGCATCAAACTCAAAACACTGGGAGAATAAACAACAAAGTAAACAAAGTAAAGATAGAACATAAGGCATTCAGTAATATAAAAACTGAAATTAACTGTTAGTAAACACAAAAATAATAAATCAAGAATTTCAATATTGAGATAAAGATCAAGAAAAATAAAACTACTAGCCCACCTAATTTTTAAAAAACTGGGGAAGAAAATAATATATACCCAAATGAGAGGTGACGGGGAAATAACCATAAAAACAGAGGAAATTTAAAATAAAACAGGAGACTACATTGCAAAACTCTGTGCAGATATATTTGAAAACCTAGATAAAACAGGCCACCTTTTATGAAAATATAATTTACTAACAGTGATCCCAGTGGAGATAGAAAATCTAAAGGGCCCAAGAATACATGTAGTAGGAAAAATTGCAAAAGAGTTTGGTTAAGCACAATGCCCAGATAATCTCATAGGGGAATTCTTCCATATCTTCAAAGCTCAGATAATCCTAATACTACTTTAACTGTTCCAGAGCATAGAAAAAGAAGGAAAATTTCCAAATTTTTTAACAAATTAAGATTAATACTAAAATCTGATAATGGCTTTACAAAAAAGGGAAAGTGAAGAACAATATTATCAATATCAGTGCAAAAATTTTAAGTAAAATGTTAACAAATATAATCTGATGGCACAAAAAAAAGACACATGATGATCAAGTAGTTTATCCCAGGAATTCAAATGTGACTTATTAATCCATTTGTATGGTTTGTTATACTAAGTCAGTGGATCTAAGAAAAAAAATTAATTATATCGCTGCCTTCTTAGAACCAAAAATGTCGTTTAGCAACATTCAACACTTATTCCTTTAAAACTGCTCAGCAAAATAAGACTCAATGCAAAGTAGTTTAACATGATTAGACATTCTCACATGTATATATATGTGCCCCAAAAGGAGCATCTTACTTAATGGCAAAAATCTAGAGGTCTTCCCTTTGTGGTCAGGAACATGAGAGACATACAATTGAGAAAGGATTAAAAATCTCCATTTGCATATCTTAGGTAAAAACCCTGTAATGCTAAATCTTAATTGGAAATAACACGGTATGAGCTGATTTTTTTATTAAAAAAGAAAAACGTATTTCTGGCCCTGACCTCAGAGCAGTCCTGGTAGCAGGGATAACTCTAATAACTCCAACTGTAATGTCTAACCAGGGCTACTTAGAAGAATGGCCAGTTCCAGATTTGGCAAAAAAAACTTCCATGCTACTCCTCCATCTTGGCCCCTCCCCCAGTTCCAGATTTGGGGCAGTAAATATTTAAGATGAGCTTGAACATTTTACTGTGCTGGAAAGCAAAGAGATCACCAAAGACCATTGGGACCATATCCGGAGACACAGGAGCCCACATGAAAGGGCTGTCATTGGCCAAAGTTAGGAAGATTAGGGAATTACACGTAAAAATGTGACTAGTTGAAACACAAGCATATGTACAAACTTGTTACTTTATAAGAACACTTTAAAAGAGAAAGTCAGAAAACTCATTGAACCTTCTTGGGTGAATCCAGAATAAGGGTCCTAGTCTTACTTTGAAGTTAGCGATTAAAAGGTAAGAATTACATACACACCTATCCTGCCTTTTGTGTATCACCTAGAATATAGGTAGACAAGTAACTGGAGCTCATGCGGAAAAGTTCCTCTTTATAAAGGAATGTCAGCTCATAGCTGTGGAAAGAATGATAGAATTAGAAAATCATCATTTTACAACCCTTGATGAAGTGGCAGATTGAGGTCTTGACTATCAGTGAGTGAAGCCATTAGACAGAAGGTGGAGGGGCATTACGATGCAGAGTTCAGGCTATCAGCACAGGCTATCAGCACCTCTGTCCACTGATGGCTTCCTAAAAGAGGGGCCAGCAAATGCTGTGGGCCTCCTGAGGTACAAGGTAGAGGCATTGGGGAGGACAGTAGACTGGATGACAAGGAATTTGATTTGAAACATTGACTCTTTTATAGGCAGCCCTAAGTAAGGGTAAGTTGTGAGAAGTGAGGGGACTCCCATGGGTATCGAGGGTTAGGAAGCTTGAGGCTGGCCTGTTGAATGCATCATTCACATGGGTATTGAAATTCTCCAAGATGATGGGAGAGCCCCCTGCCTGCATTTTATTATGAAATTTTTCAAAAATACAACAAAGCTGAATGTTATAGTGAATACTTCTATACCCAGTACCTGGATTCTACTTTGATCATTTTGTTTCACTTGTTTTATCACGTATCTGTCCATCCCTCTATCCATCCATCCATCCATTTTACATTTTTGACTCATTTTAAGTTAATTGCAGACATGAGTGTGCGTCTCTCCTGCAGGAGTTTTGAGGATTAAATGCGAGAGTATCCTTTAAAGAGTTAGATGCTGTAGAAATACACAGTATTTTAAATCTGGCTATGAAGAAGTTGCCCGACTTCAGGTTTCAAATGATGACTCAGTTCTTGAGTCAGGTCTGGGAGCGGAGCCAGACCCAGATGGAGACAGGGCCACCCCTACATTTCCTTGCTCAGCAGGAGCATCAGGCCCCATAGCTGCTGACTCCACATGTTGGCACGCAGCAGCCACTCCTCCCGGCCTGCCCCTCACACGCCCCTGCCTGCGGATGCAAACACTGCTCTGCTGTCAGGTGAAGAAAGGCAAATGCAGTGTTTGCAGCAGAAAACTAAGGTGGCATATTCCAGAAGGGACCTAGCAGTGATGCCAGTAACCCAGCCATTGAAACATTCTTCTTCTTGCAGGTTGAATTTATTCCATCTTTTATGTGCATTTCTTTCCTGAATTGTAGTTGTTTCTAATCTGAGGGGGACTAAGTCTAGCCTACTTTTGGTACTTGTCTCTTACCACGGGTAGCTAGAAAATTACAGCTCGAGGAGAAGTTCCAAGATGACTAGACTTATGTTTTATAACATGCTAAGCTAAAAGATCTTTTGTTCTCTTGAACCAACTTGAGCTTTATGTTCACTTGCATGGAGAAAGTGAAAAGTAACAGGAAAAACATTTTAAAAAAGTTTTTTTTAACATTTATTTATTATTAAGAGACAGAGAGAGACAGCATGAACATGGGAGGGGCAGAGAGAAGGGGAGACACAGAATCTGAACAGGCTCCAGGCTCTGAGCTGTCAGCACAGAGCCTGACACAGGGCTCAAACTCACAAACTGTGAGATCATGGCTTGAGCCAAAGTCGGATGCTTAACTGACTGAGCCACCCAGGTGCCCCAACAACATTTTTAATAGGTCATGTTGACGGGTCTCTGAAACAGGCCCAAACTTACAGTTTGGACTCTGTAAACTAATGTGATCTGTGACCCTGGGCACGTTCCTTACCTGGTAGTGCCTCAGTCCTTTGCCTCACTCTTATTTTGTGAAAAATACACATACAAAGTGACAGAAGTGTAAGGTGGCCTGTCTGCCTCAGCCAGTTTGGAGGCCTGGACTTAGCACGTTAGCATTTAACCTCTTGTGTCCTTTCTGTCTGTCTGGGGTTCCATCTCCCTTGTAAGGTTTCTGCTGGGGAGAGAGAGGATGGATCTGACAGGGCCCCACCCTTGTGGTGGCTGGGGCTGCTCAGCCCTGCTGCTGGGCTGCAGGCAGAGTTACTTCCCAGGGCATCTGGAAGAGATGAGATGGCTGGAGCAAGCGGAAAAGCTTGTCCTTGGAGAGCGCCTGCCAAGGGAGTAGACTGAGGGGGGCTGGGGGGAGGTGTTGGAGTCTCTGCCTGACCAGCTTCCCCCAGAACTCCTCAGGGCTCTGTGCCCCTGCTGCACTCAGATCCCCAAGATGGCCTCCACTCTCTCTCAACCAGCAGGGTCACACTCTTATACTGCTGATTTTGCTCAGCATTTACCCAACAGGATGTAATGGTTTGTTTGTTGTCCTTCCCCACCTTAGAATGAAAGCTCCATGAAGACAGGAGCTTCATTTTTATCTATCGTGTACTCCCAGCACCTGGAACAGAGCAGTGCCTGGTACATATTAGACACTCAGGAAAGACTGTGGGGAGAGTGAATGAGTCAGAGGCAAAGCCACAGGAACATAATACAATGCAAGGGCAGACAGAAGCTCCCCATGCCCTGCTCTGACCAGCCATGCTCTCTGAGTCAGCTGACTTCTCTGCCCCTCTCTGAGGGAGACCCTGTTTGCCTCTGGCCTGGTTAGTGGTTTGCTTAGGTACAGAATTCTAACTTGAAAAATATTTTTCTCTGAATTTGGAAAATGTGTTCTATAGTCTACCTTTGAGTGTTGCTATTGAGACCTCTGACACTATTCCACTTTTTTTTTAATGTTTATTTTTGAGAGAGAGAATGTGTGCACGCACAAGCAAATGGGGGAGGGGCAGGGTGGGGGGGAGGGGCAGGGTGGGGGGGCGGGGCCGGCAGAAGATTTAAAGCAGGCTCTGCACTGACAGCAAGATCTCTACCCTGGGCTTGAACTCAGGAGTGGTGAGATCATGACCTGAGCCAGCGTCAGAGACTTGACTAACTGAGCCACCCAGGTGTCCCGACACTGTTCTACTTTTTAAACATTTATGTAACCTGCATTTTTCTATGAAAGCTTTTAGCATCTTCTCTTTATTCCTGGTGAAATTTCACCATGATACGGCTCATGCTGTCATGTTTTCCAGGCACTGGGAAAGCCCTTTGAGTGTGGAAGCCAGTATTTTCTAATTTTGAGAAAATGTCTTCTGTTTCTTTGATAAACAACTTTCCTCTTTTCTCTCTTGGAATCCTGTTAATTTGATGTTGGGACCATCCGTATTGTCTTGCAACATTTGATCTCTTTTTTTATACAGCTCTTCTTCTAAAAATTTTTTATTTATGCTACTTAAACATTTTCTGGATGCCTTTCTCATTATTTTTGGTTTGTCTTTAATGTTGGAAAGTTTTCCTGAAATGTTTCCTAATCCTTAGTTATCACATTATATGTACATGTAAGTCACTAACAAACAATTGGAAGCCCTTGAGCAAGCTGGCTCTTTCACTGGGAGAAAGTCTGTGTGCAGGGTGGGGGTTTGGGCGGGGAGAGACGGAGGGATCCAAGTGCTCCATATAATGGCATCCACTGACTCCCCGTTTTCAGCCCTGTACCTGCTTGCCCTGCCCTTTGCATTTGGTTTCAGTGCCCTGAGCCTAGAGCCTTTCCTTGGGCTCAGAGCAAATCGGTTTCTGTGTGGTGGACCCTCTGCAGGCAAGAGGCTGCAGTCTCTGCTTTTTTCGTTTCCTCATTTCCCCGCTCCCAAAAAGTGTTGCCACCTTCCATACACTGGGATCTTTTTTCCTTGTGGCTTTATATCTTTTTTTTTCTTTTTTTTTTTTTTTTGTCAGTGATTCAGGAGGGAAAGGAGATAATATGCATGTACTCTCCACCTTTTTAATGAGAAGTTTGCAGGTAGATTTTAATAGTTCTAATCATATAATTATGGACATACCTCTTTAATCGTTTTAATCCACTCACATGCAAATGAAAAGCAATTCACTTGATCTAACTGTCCACACTGGTACCACCATCACCTGGGAGCTATGATCAAAATACTGAGTCAGCTTTCAAACCCAGGCTGCAGTGTGCAACAGGTCCCTTCAGAGAAGTGTCCGTTCATCTGTAGCTGAAGTGGCATGGCTCTGTGTCCTGATAGCACAAGGCAATTCTTTTTTTTTTTTTTTTTAATTTTTTTTTTTTTTACATTTTATTTATTTTTGAGAGAGAGAGAGAGAGAGAGACAGAGCACAAGTGAGGGAGGGGCCGAGAGAGAGGGAGACACAGAATCTGAAGCAGGCTCCAGGCTCTGAGCTGTCAACACAGAGCCTGATGTGGGGCTCGAACCCACGAACTGTGAGATCATGACCTGAGCCGAAGTCAGCCGCTTAACTGACTGAGCCACCCAGGTGCCCCCCACAAGGCAATTCTTAAAACAGAAAACAACCAATACTGAAACCTGTAGAGAGTTAAATCCTGTATGTCTTATCTTTTTGTCAGCTATTTAAAGAAGGCTAAAAAAATACTTCCAAACTTGTCAAGAGAAATTAACGTTAATTTGGCTAAATTTAAACCACAACTGTATGGCATGAAAAACTAGTATGTGTGTGTCTGTGTGGGTTTTGTGTGTGTGTGTGTGTGTGTGTGTGTGTGCATGTGGCAGTTGGAAGGTAGATTAAGGAGAGAGCTCGAAAGGAAATGTCACATGATTTCACTTCTCACTGTTTTGTTGATGGTTTAAAAATGGTTTATCCAAATTGCTTAATTGATATTATAGAATGATACACTAAAATAAATTAGTGAGTTGCTTGTAAACCCAAGTTGTGATAGTCACATGTTAACATTTAGGTACATCTGCCCTATTCAGTGTGATTCATAAGGTAGAACTTGTCTTCATCCTCAAACTGACAACAAACCTCAGGATTGTAGGAGCTGATTGTTAACTGTAAGCAAGACTTTGAGCACCAGAGGAAGATGAATTTGTACAAATGAATTTGAAGTTCACACAGTTATGGTAATTTCTAGTGTAGCTACCTATCACACAAAGTAAATGTAATTTTAGTAAGACCATTTTTTTCTTTTCTAATTAAAGGTGAAGTTAGTTGGCCTCCAGTGGATTAAATGTAAGGGATCCCATCGCCCATTCAGGAAATTCAGTTCCATTTTCTCAGGTTGCTCTATTACGTTGAATCTTGTGTATGAAGACCATCCAGGACTTCCCACCCTGCTCCTGAGATCTTACGAATATTCCAGAGTATATTGGATAATAATATAGTGACATTTTAACACATTATGAAGAAAGAGCTACTGCGTAGGTGGTATTCGCTAACAGCCTTCTGATAACATGGATTTTAAAGCATCAGTTTTCATTTATTATTTTTATTAATTTTTATTTAAGTAATTACTATACCCTATGTGGGGCTTGAACTCACAACCCAGAGATCAAAAGTTGCAAATCATCAGTATTTAAAGGACAGCGTTTCCAACTGAATACAATTTTCAAAAAAACACAAGGCAGTTATTCAACAAAGTGACAGATTCCATATCAAATTTTAATTTCAGTAGTTACAAGTTGAATGTTTTTGTTACTGTATAGATTGTCAAACTGAAATGTGCTAAAACAAAATAAGTAACCACATATTTTACATCCAAAAATTAATTTTAAGTTTTTTTTAGATAACCTTCAATATTTGAAATTCTGCAACTGGGTTACAGATGATAACAGGCACTAAGAAACTGCTTTGGCAGAGCGCGTCACAGAGCTGTTTGGCGTCGACCTCCTTGTCTACGTTACATGAAATCCTATTAGACAAGTTGTAGGAAGATTTGGCGGCAGTTAACATTCAAGTCTTAGTATGAAATTCTTTTTATCAAGGGAAGCCAAATGCAGATTACAGTAAATGAGATTGTATGGTTTGTGAATCATCTTTGATAATGTCCAGTAACAGAGCCAAGGATTTTCCAGTTGAAAGGGAGTGCAGCTGGTCATGGGTTGTGTGGGGCAATGGTGGGTGATTGTGGCACTGATAGCCATTCTGGTTAACTTCACATTGGGGAGGGAGGATCTGGAGAATTGTTGGAGCTTTTGGTTAACTCCTATGGCAGCTGGCCAGCAAATTCCAAAACTGCACATCAGAGAATCATAAAAAAAAGATCCACATAGCCCTTAAACACTTTATATTAATTAAACACACACAGATGCACATTCACTTACCGATGTTTGGATGTAGATCCCAGGCTTTTTCTCTGAATATGGATTCATTCTTCTAACCACATAGCCATGTTGCAGCTGGGGTTTCTTTAAAGTGGAAAGAGCTGGATAGTCTGGGTGGAAGATTCACTATGACTTTTAGTAATTTCCTTTCCTCCTTTTTAGAGGTAATGTCTTCCATACCAAATTTGACACCATTTTTTTCATTTTTAGTAATTTGTCTTCATCAAATGCTTCCAAGGCATTCATTGAACAGGCTTTTTTAAAAAAAATTTTTTAATGTTTATTTATTTTTAAGAGACACAGAAAAACAGATCACAAGCGGGGGAGGGACAGAGAGAGAGGGAGACACAGAATCCCAAGTAGGCTCCAGGCTCTGAGCTGTCAGCACAGAGCCCGACACGGGGCCTGAATTCACAAAGTGCAAGATCATGACCTGAGCCACCCAGGCGCCCCCAAACAGGTTTATTTAGTACTTATTCATCAGTTACATTAAAAAGTACAAGTGAAACAGTACAATTGACTAAGATTTAAGATTGTTTTGTCCATAGAGCTCAGTTGGTGAGAGCAGAAGTGTGTGCATGTGTTTGTGCATGTGTATGTGGTGTGTCTGTGCATGCGTGTGCAAGTGTGTATGTGTGCAAACATGCCTGGGCTTGCCTGTGTGTGTTGCGGAGTGGGGAAGAAGCCTGAGGGCCTTGGGCGGGTGTGGGTCCTCAGTGGGTGTGAATACTTTATGAAGACGAAGAGGGGTAGTGGATCCGGCAAAGCAGCGTGAGTAGCATTCAGCTAAGAGCACCTTACTGTTTAGATACAAGCATTTAGGAAGCCTTGGATGCTCTTCCAAAAGGCCCTGTTCTCAGTCACTGTCATTTCCATGTGGCAGCCATCTCCTTCCTGGAGCTACAGTCCCTGGCCTCCCAGGCCATCAGGTTCTTCTCCACAAGACTGCTGCTCCACATGGCTGAGCATGACTCTACAAATGGAGGGCCCTCACATCTTCTTTTTTTCTGACACCATCAAGCGTCTGGCTCTTGATACCTGTTGGATGAACACAGTTCTCCCAGGCCTTCTGCTGTTGGGCTTTTTCCAGGCTTCTGAAGGCTAGTTTGAAGCTCTTTGCATTTTGGGTCCCCTGGAGGTGGGTCGGACAGAGCAAGCGGAGCAATTGGAGACGCTCTCTGTAGAACACCTCTTTCTTCTTGGAGATGGTCTCTGTAGAGCACCTCTTTCCGTTTAGGCCACATGAGAATCTGAGGAGTGGGGAGGCTCTTAGAAGTAGGAATGGCCAGGACAGTTAAATCAGAGTGCCGGAGGGCAGCTGGCTTTTGATCTCTAGAAGGCCTCCATCTTCTGGGGTGGAGCAGTCTTATTGTCCAGGGCAGGAGAGGGGGGTCTCCAGTGTGGCTTGGGGCCATGCCACCTGGCCAGATACACCATCTGCTTCTGCCCTGTGCTGGGGGGAGTTTGGCTCAGAACAGAAGAGCACAAACTTTTCTGGAGGTACAGACCCTGGACGGTGTCACGAAAGCTGTGCACTCTTTAACAGGAAAAAAAAAAAAAACAACTCCAGGATCAACAGCCTTTTTATCCAGTTTCACAGAGTTGAAAGACAATAGGAGTAAAAGGAAACCACTCCTAATAATGTCTGCTCTTCCCAAATCCATCCTTTCTCCCATTCTTACCCATCTCCAGCCCACTCTGCTTCTCCTCTTTCCCCTTCTCTTCTACTTGAACCTTACATCTGGACACTGCTGCCTTGACCCTTGCTGACTCCTTTAGTACTCAGGGCTAAAGTGGTTTTACAGCTCTAGAGCTACATGTTTCCTTAGCATGTGCCAGAAAACTGCCTGCAAACAAGCTGTTCTGTGGTAGAAAAGACACTTCAGCAGAGGTGATAATGCAGCCCAGCGCCTCTCAGAACCCTGGCTCTGAACCAGCAGAGCAGTACTGGACACTTGGTGGATGTGCAGAATCTCAGGCCCCAAACCTGCTGAATCTGAAACTCTGGGGGTGATGCTCACCCTCTGGGTCATGTTTATTCAGGCTAAAGTGTGAGTACTGCTCACAGAGTGAATGAGGGCTCCACTCCCCCAGTTTTAGTGAACTTTTCCCGGGTTGTGTGAAGTTCCTCGCCAACTCAGCTTCAAGCCTCTTTACAATCAGACTGTAGCCCCGCAAAGGCCTCTAGAAAGGAACTGTGGACCCTATGGATGCAGTGGCAGGAGATGCCTCCTCTAAAAGGAGTTTCAGTCTCTGGCCCTGAGAATTGGTACGGTGACAGCAGAAGTCCACTACCATCCCCTCCCTCACTACTGCTCAGAAGAGAGCGGGGAGGCCGGGGCCTGATCTCTGCAGGAGGCTGGCAGGTAGCAGTGAGGGGGATGACGGAAGGGTTGCTGTGCGGGCCTCTTCTCTTACAGTCTTTGAGAGATTTTTAAACTTCAGAGCCATGTCTGAGTTAGTCATGTCTGAGAAAGTCATAGAAGAGCCATTTAAGAACAGTCTGGAAGGAAAACTGTGTGATGAGTTTCCTTGAATATCTCCAAAGTCAACGTTTTGGCAGTATCGTAACCCCATTTCCTCCCATCAGACATACAGAGGAGTTTGATGTCTTTCTGTCCCTTTCTGAGCCTTATTAATTTTACTATTAGCCTTATCTCTGTCTGTCTTTACCACTCACTTCTTAGACCCCTGGTTTTCAGACTTTCTTGCAATCAAGAACCACATGGGAGACTGTTAAAGTTCAGAATCCTACTCCACTGCAGAGATTCTGATTTAATAATCTAGGTGGGACCCCAGAATCTGCCTTTCTCATACACCAGGACATGTTGATCCCATGGCCGTGGACTGCTTTGCTGTGGACTGCTTCGCTGGCCCATGTAATGGAATATGTGCCGGGATAATAGTGATTTATTTAAAAAATGTAGAGTGTTGTCATGCATTACATAGGTAACAAAAGATGATATTTTTAAAATTGTGTTTTAACTAAAGAAATTTTTGTTTTACTTAGAAATTGAAATGCCAGGGGCTCCTGGGTGGCTCAGTCAGTTAAGCATCAGACTCTTGGTTTTGGCTCAGGTCATGATCTCGTGGTTTGTAAGATTGAGCCCCGTGTGGAACCTGCTTGGGTCTCTCTCTCCCTCTCTGTCCCTCCCCTGTTCACACACACGTGTTCTCTCTCTCCCTCTCTCTCTCTCTCCCTCAAAATAAATAAATACACTTAAAAAGAAATTGAAATGCTAGAAGTGAGCAATTAATTACATTGTATTGGACCCAACTTTTGAGTGCTTCTGTATATCACTTTTAACTTTGGAGAGAGAGAAAGAAACAAATCAAAAAGAACTTTAAGGCTCTGCTTAACAAATGTTTCACCACTAAAGATATGTAAATTTGTTCCTCGATATATGGTATGTATATAAAGACATGAATGATGAAGCTACATTAAAGGGTAATCCACACTGGTGGATTACTTAAAGGGTAATCTACACTGGTGAGTCAAACTAATTAGTAAAAATCTCAAGTCCTAGGAAATGTTTTGAATATTTGAAAAAATTATCACTGTCTGTATTGCTATCTTTAGTTTACCTAACTCATATATGCTAAATTCATTGGCTTCTGTCACTGAAGCAAATGCCATGTCCCGAGGTTTTCTGATGCCATGAGAGTATGGAAAGCAGGCCAATGTAGAGAGAGAGGTCACTGTGAGAAAGACTTTGAAGATTGTTTTCTCATCTGCTTCTTATTTTTATATGCAAACAGGGTCTTCTGTAGTTCATCTTAGCTCTGTCTTTAGCCAGAAATACCTTTGGCCCATAAAAATGAGGAAAAAAATCTCCGGCTCAGAGTGACACAGGCGAAAAGGTCAAGTATTTGATTCTTTGAAGTAAAATAATTTATTTTTGTTCTTAGTGTAATGATACCCCTTTCTGTCCCTTTCCCCCCTCTCTCTCCTCCCCACACTTCCCAGTCACCAAGCTAGAACCTTTATTGTCATCTTTAAATCCTCCTCCTCTCTCACTCCCTAGTTAATGGCAAGTCCAGAAATGCAATCCTGATGAAGTGTCTCATGGGTCACTTACATTCATTTTGCACTTACTGCTTCTGCCCCACCACTATACACTTGAACATTAACTTTTTCCTCCTTAATCTTTCTGAGGTTATGGACCCTATGAGCATCTGGTGAAAACCACAGGCGCTCTTCCTGAGGAAATGTGTGTACTCACATGCGTGTGCACACACGCACACAATTTTGCAATCATCGTGAGAGATCTGCAGACCCTGATTAAGAAACCTTCATCAGAGCCATTTTCATGCCTCTAATATATCTCCGGCAACAAATAAATTTTTCATATTTTTACCAAAGTTATCTTCCCAAAAGAGATTTAATTAGGTCACGACCTGCTTAAAGTTTAGTGACTTGTCTTTGACTATAGAATAATGGGCCTCCATAATCTAATTCTGCTTCATTTGGCTTCCCTGCTTTCACAGACTTCCTGTTGCCTGCTTTACTGTTCTCCAGATACATGCTGTGGGTTTGTATAACTTTTTGCCTGCTACTGCTGCTCATGTACCTAGAATGCCGACATCCTCACCCCCTCTTCATCTTTTGAAAGCATCTTTCTTTTTCAAGGCTCCAATGAAACAATAGCTGTTCAGGAGACCATCTGTTAGTCCCTTGTTAGTCTCTGCTCACCTCTGCTTCCGGTGCTCCCACAGAACCATCTGCCTGTACTAGAGTATCTGTTATTTTGAACGATGTAAAATTGCTGATATTCAGCTGCTTTTCACTTTTTACTCTTGAATTTACATACAGCAGAATTCACTCTGGTGTACGGTTTTGAGAGTTTCAACCAATACATTAACTTCTGTAACCATCACCAGTCAAGATCCAGAACAGTTCCATCACCTGCCCCCAGAATATTTATTCCTTCATGCAACCCCTCTGGAGTATTCTATTTTTTAATGTAATTTTTAGTGTTTAATCCATAATGAAATAGTTGTTTATCTTTCTCATTGGATTGTAAACTTTTCAAGAATCCAAGCCATGGCTGTTTTCCCATAGTTCCTAACATATAGCATGGTGCATTTTAAGTTCCCAGGGCCTGAGTCTTAGTTGCATCAACACATGAATGCATGGATAACACAAACAATTAGGAGAGTTGTTTTAATTATGACATTGAACTTTCCTCACCCTCATTTTCCTTCTTCAGCTGAATCTACTAATGGGTTCCACCATGCCCTGTGCAGTTCTTGAGTCAGTCATGATAAAAACAGCAGCCTTGGAGTGCCTGGGTGACTCAGTCGGTTAAGTGTCCAACTCTTGGCTTCAGCTCAGATCTGATCTCGCGGTTCATGAGTTTGAGCCCCATATAGGACTCTGTGGTGACATCGTGAAGTCTGTTTAGGATTCTCTCTCTCTCCCATGACTCTCCCCTGCACAAGCTTGCTTGCTTTCTCTCTCAAAATAAATAATCATTAAAAGAAAAGAAAAAGAAAACAGCAGCCTTGACTCCTTCAGTCTCCAGATTTTGGAATGAAGTTATGAGAGTAAGCAGATTGTAGCCAGGATACAGGGGTGTCAGAGCACCTGGCTCTGAGGGGTCCCAAACAGACCAGGTTCAGCCACTTACCAAAAGTGTCAACATAGAAATAAGTGGTAAGTGAAATAAGAAAAGAATTTAGTGAGGCCAGCACTGGGAAGAGAGCAGACTAATGTCTCAAAGACAGTCTCCAAAGTGCTAAAAATACTTCCAGGTTTACATAAGGAGAATGTGGGACAGAGGTCAGTGGATACCTGCAGGTGGGCAGTGAAGGCCAAGTGGGACAGGGGTCAGTGGGTACCTGCAGGTGGGCAGTGAAGGCCAAGTGGGACAGGGGTCAGTGGGTACCTGCAGGTGGGCAATGAAGGTCAAGTGGGACAGGGGTCAGTGGGTACCTGCAGGTGGGCAGTGAAGGCCAAGTGGGACAGGGGTCAGTGGGTACCTGCAGGTGGGCAGTGAAGGCCAAGTGGGACAGGGGTCAGTGGGTACCTGCAGATGGGCAGTGAAGGCCAAGTCATCATTGTCTCAGGGTCAGTCCTGGGCAGGGTCTTGCTGGCTCAGAGCAGTCCTTATTGCTTGGGGGGGGACAATAGGGGGAGGTAGTTTTGGTTCCCATCAGGGGATGCTTTGCACTTAGGATCTTTTGCCTGAGTTAGGAGAGAAGCTGGAAAGAAGAACTTATCAAGTAGCAAGTTTGAGGTCAAAATAGAGGTAGTTGAAGTCCTCTTTCAAGATCTGGTGTGCTTCATTCCTGCTCTGGGCCAAGGCATCTGGACAACGTCTCAGTGGCCCTGGGCAGCTGCTGGCTTGGCAGCATGCAGGTAGCTTTCAGGAGAGACTCCACTGCAGGTAAATGTTCCGAAGAGGGAGAATATAACTTTATCATCATCACACTCTGTTTGCCTCTGTTCTCTCAAAAATCATCATGGCACAACTTACTTGCCTCCCATGCTCTGAAAGCAACAGAATTATCTGGAGCTGAAAGTGCCGGCTAGTGACCAGACTCCCTTTGATCTCCCATGTCTCTATTACTATGCACATGTGTGCTTTCCTTTGCCTGTCTTCCAGGGTTCATGGCCCATCTGATACCACCTCTGGTCATCTCTTATTCCCTCTCACTTTGCCCCACTAAATATAATTGATGATCTATAATCTGTGTTTGAGCTGGGGCCTCTCTGTTCCTGTAAGATGTTCTTTTCAGGACAGGAGTGATAAGTTTCCTATCTTTGGAGCTCTTAGATCAGGGTTGGTATTACTTATTATGCATATCAATCGTTATAAAAACTGATCCACAGGTCCATTTTTTACTAGTCTTATTAGCACAGTTTGTTAGAGCTGGAGCATACTACAAGTATTTTTAACTTTAATAAAATATTATAGAATCGCCTACATGCAGGTAATAAGCATAATCTCTCTTGCCTGATTTAATTAAAATATTTTCCTTCATATAAACTATTAAAATATAAAAGCAAACATAATATCAGAAAATATTTTAGAAGTGGAAAGGTTAAGGGAGGGTGAAAGTGCTCAAAAACAGGGCTGTGTTTAGGACTTCCTAGCGATAGGCCAAATACTTTGGCAAGGATTCAGGTATTGTAGCAATGAAGTTGGGTGGAGTGAACATGTTAAAGTCACTCTTTCCACTTTACTGTTTAAAAATATAAGCAGGCTTTGATGTTAAGGGAGAAAGTGTACATAGAACATAAGTAATGTATTTATTTTTCCTTGGGTTTCTGTGACATTATAACATTTCTTAGTATAAAAGTCTCTGTCTCCACTGCCTGCTATTGTTTTGCAAGGAAAGTAGGCGTTAGATATCAATTTAGATTTGGGGAGGTGAGTAACAGTTCACATTGTTTTTCCAGATAAGGCGTTTTCTCCAGTGGTTTTTAGTAGTACAAATAAACAAATATCACGTTGCTTTTTAGAGTGTTTTCCAATTTCAGTGCAGATATCCCAGCCCTTTGTGGAATATGAATCTGGATGATTCTAGAAACTCTGCTTTGACTGAGCTAAATGATGACTTAAAGAGTTAAGTTAGTTTCCCACTACTGCCTGCTGCAGCTTAACCCATACATGGGTTCCAGCTAAAGCCCATGGCTGGCCCTGGAAGGGTTTAGCCACCCCCCATGCCTTGGGGGCCTGAGTTCTAATCTACAGACTCCAGTTTGGCACCATTGTACAGAGATATTGTTTTTGCTAGAAAGGGGTGCTCGGCTCCCCTCAGAACTTTGTGTAAGCATGGTGTGCAAGCGGGAGGTGCCAGGGTGCAGGGTGAGTATCTTGAGAGTAGTAATGGGTCTTCGCATGGTGGGAGACCAGTCTTAAAGCCAGAGCTGTTGAAGACCTAGGCACTGGGAAGGGCAACTTTGTTTTTGACTCCTAAGTATTTTGTTAAGAAATCGGTTTAAAAGCATTAGAATCTCCTTCTCTCTGGTTTATCATGTTGAAATATCGTTTAAAAAAGTATCCGGTATTTTCTTTTAAATGTTTAACACCTCCATAAGGCAATCGCTTGTTTTTGTTTGGGAATTAGTGAATCACTTTTCTGGTACCAGATAGCTGAAACCAGGTCTCTGAGGTTTAGAAGTGAGCAGATATCAGAGGAAGGGAGAGTCTGGAGTAGAGGGAAGAGGGGCCTGGAGAGGGCCAGCTCAGTGGGTTTGGCTCATATGGGTGCTGAGGTGCCTGCAGGGTAGAGAGAGGAAAACTTGAGAACAAAGGATGCTAAGGATAAACTTCGCTTTGCTCACTTTACCTTTGACTAGCTCCAACCATAAGGAAGCTATTAGATACTTGTTTTGAAGAATGTGGAATTAAATGTCCAAGTTCACAGTCTTCCCTGATGGAAATCTTCCTACTCTGGGATAACATTTTAACAGACAAGTCCCAAGAAACCTCCCTTTCTTCATCCTCAGGCAGAATTAAGGTTCCCCATGCCTACATCCCAGGGACAGCTCCATGCTAAGTCCTCTCTGGCCATCTGCAGCACCACCATCCTTGGGGTGGGCCTTCAGACACCCCAAGGATGATTAAGATGATGAGATTTACTCCTTTCTCCTTTAAAAAAAATTAATTTAGCCAAGTAATTATTCTCTACCAAATCTGACAGGGTATACTGCAATGCCACTTTGGCACTGACCACCCAGAATTGGTGTAGACCCCACAAAGTTAGAGTACCTGGCTCCCAACATAACTGGTCCTTTCCTCAGATGCCAGCTACACTTTGGAGGTCCCAGGCCACCTGCACTCCTGACCAACTGGCTATAAATATGAGGGTTCTCATGGCCCCCTAGGGTTTCATAGCTTGCTAGAGCAACACACGGAACTCAGGAAAGCACTGTACTTACGATTCAAGTTTTACTATAAAAGATGCAAATCAGGAGGACCGCCAAATGAAGAGACCTATAGGGCAACCCCACATTGGGGTCTGGGAAGGAACACCGAGCTTCTTTGCCCTCTCCTGTTGCATCAGGGTGTGTGGCCATCATGGAACAGTCATGTGTTCACCAGCTGCACTGAGCTTCAGTGTCCAAAGTTTGTATCAGGGCTTCATCACACAGGTGAGATTGATGAAGTCATAGGCCATGTGACTGAACTCAACCTCCAGCATCCCTCCCCTGGAGATGGGGTGGCTGAAATTCCCAACCTTCTCATCACAAGGTCAGTCTTCCTGGTGGCCAGCCCCTGTCCTGAAACTCTGTAGGGGACCACGATGAGTCCCCTCATTAACATAACAAAGACACTCCTATGATTCCAGAAAATCCAAGTGTTTTAGAATCTCTGTGCTGGAAATCTCAAAGACAGGACAAATTCTTTATTACACTACAGTAATGTATTCATATAGTTTGCTAAGATAGTATTACAAGATTTAAATACCTTCAACTTTTAACTTTTTCAGGGTGCCTGACTGGCTCCATAGGGAGAGCATGCGATTCTTGATTTTGGGGTCTTGAGTTCAAGCCCCACTTTGGGTGTGGAGATTATAAATAATAAACTTAAAAAAAACTACTTTTAACTTTTTCTTTGGAATTTGCTTCCATATTGCTAAATAATATGCTTATTCTGATTTCTCTTGATTCCTCTGCCTTAGATATTTATTATCCATTGACTCTCTGAAAGATGGGGAAGTAGCCTCTTCACCCTGTGCTCTCCCTCCCTTCCACTTCCCTTCCACCCCAAATGCTGAGTTCATATATTGTAACTATATAAATATTGTTCACTGCTGGGCCAAGTAGTATTCTATGACCACTCTTTCATTTCCTGTACAAATTTTCATTTCTCTTGGACTTAAAAACTGCCTCATTTTGTAATTTGCTTAATTTTCTCTGCAGCTATTATTAATGTCTTCTTAAACTGAGAGAACTACAGAATACTTCCTTTAAAATTTTTTTTTATTTTAAAAATTTGGGTGGGGGGACACCTGGGTGGCTCAGTCGGTTAAGTGTCCAGCTTCAGCTCAGGTCATGATCTCAAGGTTCATGGGTTTGGGCCCCGCATTGGGCTCTGTGCTGACAGCTCAGAGCCTGGAGCCTGCTTCAGATTCTGTGTCTCCTCCTCTCTCTGCCCCTCCTCTGCTCTCGCCCTCGCTCTCTCTCTCAAAAATAAATAAACATTAAAAAATTAAATGTATTTATTTATTTATTTTTTCCAGATTTTATTTAAATTTGAATTAGTTAACATATAGTATAATATCATTTTCAGGAGAAGACTACAGAATGCTTCTTAATGTGATTTTTCACGTCATCACAAAGCTGGTGTCTCTTTTTCCTGGAGGCCACCTTGGAGCTGCGTGCCCCAGCTCTCGTCTGCAGGTCTTTGCCCAGCTGTGTCCCTTGCTTGTCCTTTTATGGTCATCCTCGGTATTTCCTTCACCTCTCCCATTTCTTGGCTCCAGGGAGGCCTCCTCCATTAAATGTCTGAGGAAGGGTGTATATCTGTTCATGATGCTTGTAGCTACAGGTGATAGCCAACTAAAAGTGACTTAAACAGAAAGGACATTTCTTATATCAGGTAAGTCTGGAATTAGGACGGTACGGAGTAGGTTAATGGTGTTTTCAAACTCAGATCCTTTTAAACTTCCAACTCTTTGAGTCGCCCGCCATGTGAGGATTTGGCCTTGTGGGCTAGCTGTGGCGTGGGTGCCTTGCTGCAGGTGTCGTATGCAGATAGCAGTTGTCTGGAAATGAAAAATGAGCCATTTTCTCTAGTGAGCCTCATCTGAATCGTTTCTTTAAAGCCTCCTTCCTAGCCGCCTCATATCACATCTCAGGCCATGGTGAAGGGAATGGAATTACTGTAACTGGATTCTAATAAGGATTCACCCTCTTGGGGCTTATGCCCCACCTCCTTCAGAACAGGTGACAGATGATCACTTGGGGCACCGGGTGTCTCAGTTGGTTGAATGTCCGACTCTGGATTTCGGCTCAGGTCATGATCCCACTGTTATGGGACCGAGCCCCACATCGGGCTCGGTGCTGAGTTTGGAGGCTGCTTAAGATTCTCTCTCTCTGTGCCCCTTTCCCCCCATCACATCACACTCCCTCTCTCTAAAAAGAGAAAAAAACAGATGACCACTTAATAAATGAATAAAATTGGGGTTTTTCAGCAAGGAAGAAAGGGGATGGCTGTTGGGTTGGCCATTAACAGTGGCTGCTATGGTGCAAGGGAGTAAACAATGTCTGAGACCATCTATATGTCACCTGCCCACTAGATAGTTTCATTGAGTATAGTTCCTCCTCATTTTGCAGGCAACACTTCCTATCCTGGTTTCCAGTATTGTCACTGAATCCAGTGGCATTCTGATCTCCTATCCTTTATATGTTCCTGTTCCTCCCTTCTCTTTGGAAAAATTCAGGAAACTCTCTTTATCCCAGGTGTCCTGATGCTATGACGTCTTTTTTTTAATGCTGATGGGCACTTGGAACTAGATAATGCCTTCCAAATTTGGGGAAATTGTTTAGCGGTATTTTCTTTCTCTCTTGTTGGGCCCCTTGGACTGATCTTTTAATTCCCTTTTCTTTTTAATCTTCTATTTCCCACCTCTTTATCCTTTTATTTTTTCTTGCTATATGAGAAAATTTCTCAATTTTATCTTCCAAATTGCCATTTTTCCCCTGTTCTCCCATATTTTTAATTTTTAAGAGAACTTTTGTTCTAGGGATTTTTTTTTTTTTTTAAGATCAGTAAATGACAAGAGGAACAAATGGGTGATGTGATGTGATGGGTGAAAATTCCAGGAAACTTTATTACACAAGCAAGGGAATTAGAGGTGGTTCATGTGAAATGAATTTCAGCATCCCTGAATAGGTAGGCAAGTTGCTTAGTAAAAGAAAAGGAAGTAGAAGGAAACTGTGGGGATATTGGGACGAATGGAGAAGTTACAAAGGCCATGAACAGGAGTGTGATGGATAAATGCAAACAACAAAATAGGTGGCATCGAGAGGTTCATTAAAGCAGTTTGTTATTTTTTTGTCTCACATTAATGTTCTTTGGTTTTTCAGACCCCTGCATTTGTTATTACTTTTATTTTTTATTTATTTATTTTTTAATGTTTATTTTTGAGACAGAGAGAGACAGAGCATGAACGGGGGAGGGTCAGAGAGAGAGGGAGACACAGAATCTGAAGCAGGCTCCAGGCTCGGAGCTGTCAGCACAGAGGCCGACGCGGGGCTCGAACTCACGGACCGTGAGATCATGACCTGAGCCGAAGTCGGACACCCAACCGACTGAGC
This sequence comes from Panthera tigris, assembly GCF_018350195.1. Classification (NCBI taxonomy): domain Eukaryota; kingdom Metazoa; phylum Chordata; class Mammalia; order Carnivora; family Felidae; genus Panthera; species Panthera tigris. The sequence continues at coordinate 20,187,851 of NC_056665.1, forward strand.
CACCCAGGTGCCCCTTGTTATTACTTTTAAATGACATTAACTCTTTATTCCTGATTATGAAACAACCCACTAGTTTATTGTAGAAATCTTGAATATAAAAAATCACAAAGAGAAACATAAAAATTGTGTATAGTTCCCCCCCACTCGGAGATAACAATTATTAATATTTTAGTGTTTTCGGTGGTATATCTAATAATACATGAATATCCTGTATGTTGCTATATAATATTTAAAAACAAAATTAGAATCACACGATAGGTCATTTTTTATTCTTTGCTTTTACCCGTTAATAGTATATCACATCTCTTGAGTATTCTTGATGTCAGATTTTTTTGGAGATCGTTTTTTTCTTTTGAATTCTTTTTAAATTAATAGACTTTATTTTTTAGAGCAGTTTTTAGGTTCACAGCAAAGTTGAGCAGAAAGCACAGGGGGTTCCCATGGACTCTGGTCCAGAGACCTGTTCCAGAGACCCACAGTCCTTTTACACTCATAGCCTCCCCGACTATCACCACCTGTACCTGGGCAGTGTGTTTGCTACAACAGACAAATCTACAGCGACGCATTATCACCCAGAGTCCATAGTTTATATTAGGGTTCCCTCTTGGAGCTGTGCATTCTGTGGGTTTGGACAAATGTATAATGACATGTATCGGCTGTTACAGTACCAAGCAGAATGGTTGACCATTCTAAAATGCCCTGTGCTCTAGCTGTTAATCCTTTCCCACATCCCCATGAACCCTGGCAACTGTCTTTATAGTTATTACTGTCTATATAGTTTTGCCTTTTCCAGAACGTCATATACTTGGAATCGTACAGCATGTAGCCTTTACAATACTGGCTTCTTTCACTTAGTAATACACATTTAAGTTTCCTCCATGCCTTTATATGGCTTTACAGTTCATTTCTTTTTATCACAGGCTAATATTCCAGTGTATGGATGTACCACAGTTTATTTACCCATTCACCTGTTGAAGGACATCTTGGTTGCTTCCTGGTGTTGGCAATTATGAATAAAGCTATTAAAACATACGTGTCAGGATTTTTTTATGTTTATTTTTGAGAGAGAGAGAGAGAGTATATCAGGGGAGAGTCAAGAAAGAGAGGGAGACACAGATTATGAAGCAGGCTCCAGGTTCCAAGCTGTCAGCACAGAGCCCGATGCGGTGCTCAAACTCATGAGCCACCCAGGTGCCCCTGGTAAGTCTTCTAAAATCATCTTTTTAAAATCTTGTATGTTAACTTCGGCTTCTGCCAGCTGGGTATTTGGGGATGCAGGTATGCGAGTATTCGAGTGACTGCTTCCCACATTATTGATAACACCGTATGTTACTGTATTCGTTTCCCAGGGCTGCTGTAACAAATAACCTCAGTGGCTGAAAACTACAAATTTATTCTCTCACAGTAATGCAGACTGGAAGTCTGAAATCAGGTGTCAGCAGGCCGGGTGGGTTCCTTCCAAAGACTCTAGGGGGGTATTCTTCCTTGTTTCTTCTTAGCTTCTGGTGGCTTCTGGCAATCTTTGGTGTTCCTTGACTTCTAGCTGCATCAAGTCTCATCTCGCCTTTGTCATCACATTGCCTTCTAACCCACCTGTGTATCTTTGTGTGCTCCGTCCTCTTATGAGGATGCTGGTCTTTGGATTTAGGGTCACTTTAATCCAGTATGACCTCATCTTAACTAATTATATGTGCAAAGACACTATTTCCAAATTAGGTCACATTCTGAAGTTGCTGGTGGGGCAGGAGTTTTGGAGGATACAATTCAACTCACTACAGTTATCTTCAAAAAAATTTTTTTCTAATCAGAGTGGAGTGGGGACATCCTATTTTTGTCTTCATTTCTGTAATTACTAGTGATGTCAAAATCTTTTGATAGGGTCATTTGTATATGTTTCTTGTTTTGTAAATTGTTGGTAGCCCTCACCTGTTTTTCATTTGAATGGTTTATCCTAACTCCTCAAGCTATCTAATAGGAATTTATTTTTATTTACAAAAAGAGGTGAGAGCTGTTGCCTTCCTCTGGCACCTGGCATGCTCCCTCTAATTGTGTACCAAATCTGGTCACCCCTCTGCCTCCTCCACTGCCTGCAAGGTCTGAGCCACTCTTGTTTCCCACAAGAATCACTGTAGGACCCTTGCCTGACTCCACCCAGTCTGATCTCCACACAGCCACCAGAACAATCCTTTTCAAATGTAAATCAGACCCTGTCAATCCTCTGCTCACACCCTTCAATGGCTTCAGCTCACAAATGGAACAAAAGCCCAAGCCCTAACTGCCCTAATCATGGCCTGCAGGTCCTGTGTGATAGGCAGCCTCTTCCTGGTCCTTTCCATCCACTCCCCCCAGCCTCCCTCCCTCCTGTTTATCCAAACACATCTACTGATCCAGACTTCAGGCACTGAAGCCTCCAAGGAGTTCAACTTTGCTGAAATCTGCTCTAGTTATTTTAGGCCTCACACCCAGCAGTAAGAAGTCAAATAACTGATAATGGAGCTGTCCCCAGGCACTTCTGTTTCCCTACTCTGCCGCTAGTTTTGTGTAAGCCTGGGATTTTGTCTTCAGGTTACCTGTTACAAAAGCATGTGTTTATTTGGTACCCATGAAAGAATTTCCCATTGCTAGGATCCAGTTAGATTGCTGCCTTACACAGATGTTCGGCTCTGATTTCTGAAGGAGAAAGGACAAATCTCTTGAAGACTGTAAAAGGATATTTTCTAATTTTACATTTTAAATATTTTTGAAAACTTGGTAAGATTAAACACATAATATTGAACAGTTACTAATTTCTCAGTGACTAAGGCTTTAATCTCTATCTGCTCTTTTACCTAATGGCAAGGAGATCCTTCTAGATAAAAATACTTACCATGCTATTAGAAGTACATTTGATCCTGGAATAAAACTAAATATTACATTTATGGCATGCTCGGTTTATGCCGTTGTAAAATATTCATCTCGAGCTTTATATAGAACAGATGATACATAGATCAGTTAGAAAGTTTTGCTTCATTCAGCCTCACCCCTGTATGGAGATGGGAGATGGGTGAGAAATGTGTGAAGGGGGCCTGGTAGATGTATTTGTGAACAACCTAGCCTTTACAGAGGCTGGGCTCGCCTGTAAATCACTTAGGTCAAAACCTGGCCTGTTAGAAAAGATACTTTTCATAAATGATGTTCACAGTTGTGTTGTTTTTCCTCAGAAGCAAATAGCACATGACAACTGAGATGTTAACTTGCTAAATTGTTGGTTTCTACATCTCTGGTTCTTACTAGTTTCCTTTGACTCAAACTACTCCTTTAGAGGGGAGGGCAAGTGGTACCTCCGAGCAGTTTATTAAGTAAGAAATTCTGTCTTAACTGGTTCATGGCAAAAAAATGAACATTAATAAAGACTAATTTCTGTGTTCCTGATCCTTTCTTAAAGGTGTTTGTAAATAGGACTAGGACTCTATTCCCATAAACCTAAATCAGTGTTATGACTGGAGAGGAAGTTTCTTTTAAAACTTAAGCCTGACCCTTGATTGTTTTCCATGTAGTTAACTGAGTTCATCTTATCCTTAGTTAAGTAAAGATTTCTTCCTCCCTGAGTACTGCAGTTAGAATAAAAAACAAACTAATAACACTATTAGTTTATATTTTCTCTGGCTGTGGAATCTGTAACTTTCAAATAACCAGGAAGCAGAAAAAATAGTGTTGCATTTTTTCAGTGGAAAGGTTTTAAACATTGCACTTCCTTATGGGCTATTTCTGTTTGTTTTCCATTTTCCAATTTTTAAAAGATGTTTATTTATTTATTTGGGTGGGGAGTGGCAGGGGCACAGAGAGAAGGAGAGAGAATCCCAAGCAGGCTCTGGCGACAAGGGGCTGGATCCCACCAACAATGAGATCATGGTTGAAATCAAGAGTCAGACGCTTAACTGACTGAGCCACCCAGGCGCCCCTCCAATTTTCTTGTAAGATAAAACTTCAGAGATCTTTATAATTCAAGTTAAAGAAACAAATGTGACACTGTCAATAATTTCATTTAATATCTGGATTTTTTTCCTATTTGTCTTCTGACTTTGGGAAATAAAGTGGTGTTCGGAATTGACATGAATTAGGGTAATGCAGAAATTGGGGGCTTATTTTCGCATATTATTTAAAAATTTTTGTAGTTTTAAAAATTTTCCCCTTACTAAGAAAAAGCAAATGAAATACAGAATTATTGAGACTCTTAAAAACTGAGAACAAACTGAGGGTTGATGGGGGGTGGGAGGGAGGGTAGGGTAGGTGATGGGCATTGAAGAGGGCATCTTTTGGGATGAGCACTGGGTGTTGTATGGAAACCAATTTGACAATAAATTTCATATATTAAAAAAAAAGAAATACAGAATTATAGGCTGGTACTAAATATGTGTATGGTATAAAAAGATCTGGCTCATGATTGACCAGTAAGCAAACATGTCACCAATTTAGTAATGTTATTCAGTGATACCTATTCACTGCAGAGGATCAGAATGCCCCAGAGGGTTCTGTGATTCTTGGAATCTAGGAAAGAGTAAGCCTAAGGGCATGGATTAGGGATCAGGCAGCTGTAGGCTTCTGTAGTGTTTTGCTTTGGAGGTTTGTAATGCAGTTACACTGCTGATTAGCATAGACTGAAGCAGGTTATAATTGTGAAGGCAAGAGCAGTCAAACCAAATAACAACTTTGTAGTCAAGGAACATTCAGAAGGACTGCACTGCAGTCGTCAGAGACCCACATCTCAGTGTTGTGGTTCACAGAGGACACACTGTCTCTGTTTTCAGTAGTAGATGGTCATTATTCAACGTGGGGCAAAATTCTTTCAACATCCTGTCCTTCTCTGTAACCTTTCCCCCAGCTGTAATTCTCCTAGGTTCTTCTCTTGTGAAGGCCACCCCTTACTCTGCTGTCACCTACTCCAGGAAGCCCTCTTAGACTTCTCCCATCAGAGTCAGTCACAGCCTTTCTGCCTGACTTTCAGGTCTTATGTGCTTTCCTGTGACTGCTGTTGAGCCTTGAAGTACAGAGGAATATTTCTTTCTCTCACCAGGTTGTGAACTCCTCCTGGAGGGTGGCTTCCACATTTTACCCCATTTGTAGCTCTAAACTTAGCAGAGTCAGAGCCAGGCACAAAGTATACATTCAGTAGGGTGTGCTGATTTGAAACCAAATGTAACTTGAGAGCTCCTGTACCAGGCACTGGGCTGTGTGCTTACATATAATCATTACTTATCTGATCCTCAGAGGCGGAAGTTGTCCCACGTATGGTGTAGGCAGTAAGTAGAATTTGAATCCCATCTGACTCTCCTACCTTACCACCTCATTAAATGATGGGGCCTGCAACATAATAACGTGGCTAAAGACTTGAAGGTTATTGGTAATAAAGGCCATTTTGTACTAAAGGCTATTAAAAAAAAAAAAAAAAGAGGCCCCAAATTCTGTCTTTGACTTTATTTTGAAGGGTTTTGCATGGTAGCCTCTTCTGGACTAGACCATTGTGTATATAGTTGCCAGTTTTGCCAAATTACCTGTGGTGATTATCCTGGAATATAGAAATTAAAAGTGGATCACACTGGTAGAGGGTATCTCTTTAACCAGAGTCTCCTCTTTCCACCTGCATCCATTTATCATAGCTAATCCACACTCTAAATATGGATCAGAATGAACATGTCTATAGTATATTTTGTAATGAGTATGTTATATAAAACTTTTGTTTTTCTGAGATCATGGGTCAGTAAATTTTTGTGAATATCAAATAGCAATTATTTTAGGTTTTGTGGACCATGTATGGTCTCTGTTGCTTCTCTTCCTCCTCTTCTGTCTGTCTCCTCCTCCTGCTCCCGCTTCTCCTCCTTCTTCATTAAACCCTTTTAAAAAGTAAGTAAAAAAAAATTCTTAGCTCTGGCTCACAGGTTGTAGTTTGCTGACATTGTTTCTAGATTAAATGAGCACTTTAATTCATTTATTATCTCTTTTTAAAAAATGTTTATATGCTTATTTTTTAAAGAGAGAGAGAGAGAGAGAGAGAGAGAGAGAGAGAGAGAGAGAATGAGAATCTTGAGCAGGCTCCACACCACCAGCAAAGAGCCCAATGCAGGGCTTGAACTCATAAATCATGAGATCATGACCTGAGCCAAAATCAAGAGTCAGACACCTAACCAACTGAGCCACCCAGGCACCCCTATTTATCATCTCTTAAAGGATATGAGGAAAGATAAAAATGGATCATAGAAAAATAACAAACAATAAAAATTATTCACAGTTTTAAAAAACTGGTGTTGTTTCACAGAGTAGGTTAAATATTTGATTGCTATTTTTTTATAACCATTCTGTTGAGATTATTATTCACATTTACCCATTTAAAGTAAACATTTTAGTGGGTTTTTTTAAAAGATTTATTTATTTTTGAGAGAGAGAGAGAGCATAAGCGGGGAAGGGGTAGAGAGAGAGGGGGACAGAAGATCTGAAGCAGACTTTGCTCTGACAGCAGCGAGCCTGATATAGGGATCAAACTCATGAACCGTGAGATCGTGACCTGAGCCGAAGTTGGATGCTCAGCGGACTGAGCCACCCAGGCGCCCTTCAGTGGTTTTTAATATATTAACAGAGTTGTGCAGCTATCACCACAGTCTAATTTTAAAACTTATCACCTCAGAAAGAAACCCTGGACCCACTGGCAGTCACTCCCTGTTCCCCATCCTAATCCCCACCCCAGCCCTAGAGAACCACTAATCTGCTTTCTGTCTCTATAGATTTGCCTGTTCTGAGTGTTTCATTACAATGGAATAATATAATATGTGGTCTTTTGTGATTGGCTTCTTTCATTTAGCATACATTTTTCAAGGTTCAGTCCTATTGTAGCATGTATTAGTACTTCATTCCTTTCTATTGACTGATTATATTTCATCCTGTGGAGATGCCACATTTTATTTATTTGTTTATCAGTTGACATTTGGGCTGTCCCATTTTTTGGCTATTATGAATAATGTTGCTGTGAACACTTGTGTATGGATATATGTTTTCATTTCTCTTGAATATAAATCTAGGAGTGGAATTGCCAAGTCATATGGCAGTTCTGTGTTTAAGTGTTTGAGGAAATGCTAAACTGTCTTCCACAGCAGATGCGCCATTTTACATTCCCACCAAGCAATGCATGAGGGTTCAATTTTTTTCACCTCCTCCCCAACACTTCTTATTGCTTGTCTTTTATTTTATAACCATTCTGGTGGCTGTGAAATGATCTTCCATTGTGGTTTTGATGTGCATCTCCTAGATGATTAATGTTGTTGCGCATCCTTTCATGTGCTTGTGGCCATTTGGGTATTTTCTTTAGAGAAATATTCCAACCCAGTTTTTCAATTGGGTTATTTGTCTTTTTATTATTGAGCTATAAAAGTTATTTCTATGTTCTGGATAGAAGTCTTTTATTAGATATATGTAGATATTTTCTCCCATTCTGTAGATTTTCTTTTACTTTATTGATGCTGTCTCTTGAAACATAAATTTTTATAAGTTTTATGAGATTCAGTTTGTTTGCTCTTTCTTTTGTTACTTGTCCTCTTGGTGTCATATCTGAGAAACCATTGCCTACTCTGAGGTCACGAAGATTCACTCCTTTGTTTTCTTCTAAGAGGTTTATAGTTTAAGCTCTTACATTGCAGTGAGCGGTCTATTTGGAGTTAACTTTTTGTGTAGAGTGTGAGATACGGGTTTCCAAATTCATTCTTTCGCTTGTGGGTATCCAGTTGTCCCAGCACTAGTGGTTGAAAAGAATTTCATTTTCCCTATTATATTGTCCGACACCTTTGTTGAAAATCAGTTGATTGTAAATATGTCAATATAAGGGTTTATCTTTGGACACTAACTTCCATTCTGTTCATATATATGCCTGTATTTATGTCAGTACCACACAATCTTGGAAACTTTGAAGTTGGGAAGTGTGAGTTCTCCCACTTATTCTTTCTCAAGATTGTTTTGGCAGTTTGGGTCCATTGTGTGTCCATATGCATTTAGGAAGAGCTTGCCAATTTCTTTTTTAAAAGGCAGTTGAGACTTTGATAGGGATTGCGTTGAATCTGTACATTTGTAGAGTGTTACTAACTTAACGATATTAGGTCTTCCAGTCCTTGAACATGGTATGTCTTCCTTTTATTAGGTCTTCTTTAATTTCTTTCAGTGATGTTTTATTGTTTTCAGGGTACAAGTCTTGCATTTGGCTTTGTTAAATTTATTCCTAAGTATCTTTTTTATGCTGTTATAAATGGAATTATTTCTTATTGACTATTTTAAAAAAATTTTTTTAACGTTTATTTATTTTTGAGACAGAGAGAGAGAGAGAGCATGAACAGGGGAGGGTCAGAGAAAGAGGGAGACACAGAATCTGCAATGCTGAGCTGTCAGCACAGAGCCCGACGTGGGGCTCAAACCCACGGACTGCGAGATCATGACCTGAGCCGAAGTCGGACGCTTAACCGACTGAGCCACCCAGGGGCCCCTTATTGACTATTTTTAAGTATATAAAGTGTTAACAGATTTTTGTACCTGTTAGAGAAATACAGATTTTTTTTTCTTCCAGTTCATAAAGGACAAAATACAAGGAAATGGAGTTTACCTGGAAATGAGGAAGTACTTCCTGAGAATTAAGATTAAGGGAGCCTCTGGAGTTTCAGTGTATGGTTAAGAAGAGAATAGACTGGAATGCAGAGGAATCAGCTGAATCTTCACATTCTCTTTTCAATTCACTTAAATTAGGCTCTTACCTCCACTCCTTCCTTGAAACCACTCTCCTGGAAGTCACCAGTGATCTTCATGTTGCCAAATCCACAGTCCTGTTGGTCAGGTTGTTCAGTTCACTATCATCCTGCTTGACCATCCTCATGAGCTTCATCAGCACAAACAAAACTCCCTTCTGGGACATATTCCTAAAACTCTACAGTCCTCTGGTTCTCCTTCTATCCCACTGTGGCTCCTTTTTCATCTTCCAACATCTTAATTTGGGTCTAGGATTTCATTTTTCTATCTGTACTCATTTCCTTATTGACTTTATCCAACCTCATGGCTTACCAGATACCATCTAAATGCTGTTGACCCTCAAATTCACATCTCTAATATAGACCTCTGCCTTGAGTTTCAGCATTATACGTGTCTAAAACCAAGCTCTTGATCTTCCTCCTACCCCATATCTGTTCTGCCACCCCAGTCTTTCTTATCTTAGTTAATGGTAACCTCATCCTTTTACTTGCTCAGGTGAGAAACCTTGGGATCATCCTTGATTACTTCCTCTCATGCTCTGCTTATATCCCGCTCATCATCAAATCTCACCTTGGCCACACCTTTGGAACAGATCCAGTATATATGACTGCTTCTTACCGCCTACATTTACCACCCCAATCTAAACTGTCATCATCTCTTTCCTGGTTTGTTGCAATAGCTTCTTAGTAGCTTCTTCCTTTCACTCTTACCCCTCCTACAGCCTATTCCCAGCACTTTCTTTAAAGAACCCGAAGGATCCTGTTGAAAGGTAAGCTGTGTTATGTCTCTCCTCTGCCCAGAACTCTGCCAGGGCTCCCATCTCACTCAGAGGAAAAGCCAAAGTCCTTATCATGGCCTAGAAAGCCCCTTACCTGTCTTTTCCCATCATTTCCTTCTCTTCCCCTGGGTGCCTGTCCCAGGGGGTGCCCTCACAGTTGGCAGGGTAAGGAGGGCCAGCAAAAGTTCCCAAAGACAATAGTGAGGAAGCAAATGAAGTAAGGAGCTAGATTGGAGAGTAACTTAGCATCATGATTGAAGGGAATACATTGAGTTGTCTTTTTTTTTTAATTTTTTTTTTAGAGAGAGAAAGTGTGACATGGGGAGGGGCAGAGAGAGCTGGAGAGAGAGAATTCTAAGTAGGCTCCGCACTGACAACACCACCTGATGCAGGGCTCGAAACCATGAGCCATGAGATCGTGACCTGAGCCAAAGTCGGTTGTTTAACCAACTGAGCCACCCAGGGGCCCTGACTTGTCTTAATAATTGAGAACAGAGAAGGCGACAAGACTAAGTTGCAATATAAAAGGAATGATTAAAGTAGAAGACATAAAATAAGGATTTGTAACTTTTCTGTCCATGTGTAATTAAAAACAGAAGAGACCTTCACTTCCTCATGCTGGTAGAGGGCCATTTTTCCTTAACAGTTGGGAACATGATGGCTTTTGGGGCTCCTTTCTTTAGGTCATTTTCTGTCTCATGAGACATTGGCTTCATGTTTTCAGGGCTGCTGATTAAGTGTACAAAATAACGCATAGAGGCTTAATAGAATCAGTATCATCCCAGTAATACTTTACATTTCCGTCCCACAGACCAACCCTAACACTTGTCTTTGTCCTTCCTTTTTCTATACATACTTCGTTTCAACCAACTGTTCTAGCTGAAACCTAATCAAAATAAACCAAAATATTCAAGTATATCTTGTTTTCATATAGTTAATGAACATGTCATCTATTCATCATTTTCTCACTTCAAGAGAATTGGGGGTGCAAATAATTCTTCCAGTTTGAGATGATATTGGCATTATGTAACAAATAATGCTGTATTTCTTTTATCGGATAGATATTGTCTGAAACATTATGAGACATAATTAAATATAACTATTCATTGAAATTAAAGAAATTTTTGCTTGTAAAAAATATTTGAAGGGTTCTGGATAGCTGTTCCCTGTGTTCAGATCCCTTCATGTACATACGTTTACAAATTTAGAATCTTTTCTGACCAACCATCCATGGAGTGTGTGGACAGAGTACATCTTTCATTATGTGTCCCACAAGTGACATCATTTCTATTCATCTGGCCCCAGACACAATGTTAATGAAGCTACCAGTGAAAAACTTGCTTCTCAAGACATGATCAGATAGGATTCCTTCCCCTCTTCCCCTTTTGCAAAAAATCTACCTGTTACATAAATGTTGCTTCATAGAATCTGTTAAAAGTGAGAGGAAAATTGATGGGAGTGGAGCAGAGGATGACTTTATGACTTTTCTTTCACAAGGGAACAAGTATAATAAATCTGTTACTTCAGAAGCTTCTGTTTTATACTCCACTTTACAAAATGCGGAGAACAGAAAACTAAAATACTGTTCAGAGAATCCTCTTTTCTCAGTAGTTCGCTACAGAGTAAGTGAGTGAACAGAGTGAACAGTAAGTTCATTACTGTTGTAAATTGTAACTGCAACAAAAAGTTGATGGCCAAAAGGATCTGAGCCAAGAATTTCTGATTTTCAACTCTGGTCACAAAATCTCTGAATTGGAGATCTGGACCATAAAGATCTGATTTGATCCCTTACAGGATTTTCCCAACATGGAGACAAACACTGTGTTCAGTGGTCCTCATACCTGTTAGCATTTAGTCCTCACCATCAATCTGGATGCTGACTCACACCCGTGCATAGGAGGACTGAAGCCCAGGGATGGTTTCAAGTTGATGAGTAGAGGATGTAGGATTTGAACTGCAGGCTCTTGACGTCAGGTGTGCACAGGGCCACAAAGCATTGTGGGAATAGATGCTGTCCCTAGGATGACATGGATCCTGCACCAAAGCACACCATGTGGAGGTGGAGCTTGGGTTGGAGGCTAGCATGCTCTCAGTCCCTGCCCCAGTTTGGCACCTCTGTGCAGGGCACACATTGACCCAAGTCTGAAGCATAGGCTTCAGCAGTGCTACTGTAGAATAAGTAGACATTTTCCCTGGCAGGATCTGTCCTTATTCATAGCTTTTGCACTCTTCTGTTGCATTGATTTTCTCACGATTCTGCTTTTTTGACAGCAGACGAGGGAGCAGTAAAAGAGAATTCTCTTTCCTCTGTTAGCAGTTGTGTAGAGATTTGCTACCACATCAGGTTCTCTGTGAAGGACTAAGAGGGGCCCAATAATTTTCAACATATTTTGTATTGAACATAATATATATATATTATTCCTTTCACAACAGAACATTTGCCCAACAATCTGTCCTAGAATTTTGTTAGGGATCGATGCCATATTTACCAGTTTATAATTTTCAGAATCTTACTCATTGCTCTTTTCTAAAAACCGGGGAAATATTCCTCTGGTTTCTATGACCTAACAGCTATCCATTTTTTCCCACTTAGGAACCCACACCAACAATCGCTCCACAGAAACATATGTAATTGCTTTTCATTGCAGTGGGAGTAATTCACTTGGGCCTTGAAGTTGTTAAGAATACCCTTCTTTATCTCCAGCTTTTCTAGTTTGAAGATCTTGCTGAAGGTGTTACAAATTAAGCAAAATAGTGAAGTGGCTCTACTTCTGTTTTCTTAGTCTGTTTCCCCTTAACTCTCGCTTTGCTTCAGATGGCTCCTAACAATCATTTCATTTTAAAAGATATGAGAAAAATCTCATTTCCCTGGCAGCGGGATCCTCTCAGTAGACCCAGTTTTGTTGGGCATATTCACTCAGAGTGGTAGACTCAACATGGGTGAGGCTGCACGGCCACTGTCTGGCCCACTGTGGAACTTCTGTTTTGCTGAGTGGGGTGGGGCCCTGGAGGGTCAGAACTGTATCTGAAGAGAGGAGAAAAGAGAGATTAATGAAGCTGGCAGAGAGGGAAGTTGTGAGCAGAAAAGAGGAGATATTTAATGGAAGATAGTATTTTTTTTCCTCTGTGGTATATACCATATATGGTATATGATTTCCTCCTGAAATCTTTAATAAGACGACTATGCCTTGATAATGCCGTGACATCAGCTTTCTCTGGAGGATGGGACGAATTATTTACTAAGTGTGACCTCACAGGGGGAGAGGGCTGAGGAGGGGACTGCCCTGCCATTCACAGGAAAGTCTCCCATAGGTGTGGCTTCCAGAGCCTGGGGAATGAGTAAATGATAAGTTGTAATATCCAGGAGGGCCTACTGTCCTTACAAAGAACTGTTGTAGTTACTTGTGTTTAAAAATAATATCCAGTTTATGGAAGTTACACTTTTTAAAAGCCAGTTTTCCTTTTCAATTTACAAAACTTATTGTTCCATTAACGAATGTAGTTATTTTGTATAAAATAAGATGGATTGTTGAATAATTTTAGTTCATTGGGTTTCCACCAAACATTTCAAACTACATTTACAGGTATAGTATATTTTGTTTTTAAGCATTGAAAATGTCTGAGAGGCGGCCATGCAGGAGAATTAGGTAAGAGGTGGCAGTGTCTGGCCCTGTGGAGCAGGCTCAGCCTGGAGGGGCCCCACATGACCAGGGTGTCAGGCAGCAGTGTGGGCACCCCCCCCCCCCCCACATCCCATCCATCCATCATTGCAACCTGCACTTCTGCCTTGTCCAAAACTTCTGGTGTTTTCCACTCCCTGCTCCTCCCTGCCCTCAGCCCCAGGTCCTCCTGAACCAGTGTGGATCACAGCTCAGCCTCCCCTATAGACTCCAGGCCTCCAGACCCCAAAGTGGCCTCGAGTGGATCCTGTCCCTCCCTCTGGAACTTCTCTCTAGTGCCCCTGTCACTCTCAGCCATGGATGTATCTCACCCTCCCACCAGGAAAAGCAAAAGTGATGCAATCTAACCAATATATGCAATTATTTATTTATAAATTATTACATATGCCAGTATATGAATATATTAGATAAATCATAAAATACATGCCAAAAAATGTAAACTGAAAAAAGAAAGAAAGAGTAAATAAATATTTGAAAATACAAATAAAAAATAAAAAAAATAAAATGTCTGAGGAGCAAACTTAATCCCAGAAAATAACCCCTAATAAATTAAACTTCTAAGTACAGTAATCAGATTATATCAGACATAACAGTATTTACAAACTTAATACATTTCTGATACATCTTGCAGCTTATAGATGACAAGACCATTATGACAGGTTTCCTAAAATATTAGAAATATAGAAAATATTATATATTAGATTTAATATATTATTAAAATATTAGAAATATTTTAAATGACAATCACTCAAACATTATCTTGTACTTCACACTAAGATAATACATGTACATACATGCTATGTATTTGATTTACTTTGAGGCCTTTCCGCTTACTTTCTTTCCAGGACTGGTTATTCAACTAAGGGAACAGATTGACCATCTCTTGGTCTTGGGGAGCAGGCGTCCTTGGCCTTGCGCAGAGCATGTTTTCTGGGCATTTTTCAGCTAAAGCACTTGATGAGATCCAGTCTGTGTCTGCTGCCTGCTTGGGTCCTGCACTGCCTGTTATTCTTGCCGGGCCTTCAGCCCCAGTCCATAGTCCTTTTAATAACATTGCATTGCATCCAGCATTCCTCCCGTGCTTCTGTAAGGGTGTCACTCTGATGACAGGAGTGACAATGCTCGAAGGTGCCATTGGAGCTCTGGGAACCGTGAGCCAGAGCCATTCCTCACGTAGACAGAGAATGTTGTTTTCAGACGTACGCCGGGGGAAGCAGAAACAATGAAGTCTTCTTACGCAGACTGTTATGTGCTACTCACTCATTGTAGGAAACTAATTAGTTTTACTTGAGCTTAAATGGCTTGTCGTTTTGAATATGAGTATTGTTTAATATATGCTTAATTCATAATGTGGTGTTTCTTTTATGACTGGTGAAAAAAAATGGGAATTTAGAATACCCTGGAAATTAATTATATTACTCTTGAAATGAGTGGTAATGCTTATATTAGTGACTTTTGGCCTTACACCCAGTTTCTTTTTTTTTTAAGTTTATTTATTTATTTTGAGGGAGAGAGCTAGAGAGGGAGCAGGGGAAGGGCAGAGATAGGGAGAGAGAATCCTAAGCAGGCTCTGTGCTGTCAGCGTTGAGCCCGATTACACGTAATTTCTAAGCATCATTTTAAACTTTTTTTTTTAATGTTTATTCATTTTTGAGAGACAGAGACAGAGTGTGAGCTGTCCCCACAGAGCCCAATATGGGGCTCAAACCCACAAACCTTGAGATCATGACCTGAGCCAAAGCTGGACGCTTAACTGACTGAGCCACCCAGGTGCCCCATAAGCATCATGTTGAATGATTGCATAGTTTACTTAACTGCTCTTTAATGTGTTTCTAGATTGTCTCTGCTTTCTTTTTAACTGTCATGAGCATCTCTGTTTACAGAGAGTATTTATTATTTGTGATTATTTTCTCAGGCTGGATTCCCAGAAATGGAATTACTGGGTCATGGGTAGGAATATATTTAAGATTCCAGTACATATACTGCCAAATTGCCTTCCCAAAAGTTTGTACTAGTTTACTAGCTACTAGCAAATCTAGCACAAATGTTATATCTCTGTTTATTGGAAAGTCTTTTTTTTTGATGATCATTATTAACTACAAATATATTTTCCTCTTTGGTGTTTCTTTTCCACAAGTATTTTCTTTTTCTTTTTCTCTTTGTTTTTCTTTTTCTTTTTTAGAGAGAGAGCACACCAGTGGGGGAGAGGGGCAGAGGGAGAGAGAGAAAGAATCTTAAGCAGGCTCCATGTTCAGCACAGAGCCCAACGTGGGTCTTGATCCCATGTCCCTGGCATCATGACCTGAGCCAAAATTAAGAGTCGGATGCTCAACTGACTGAGCCACCCAGGCACCCCAACATAAATTCTTTTAAGGTAGAAAAATCTATTGGATATTTAAAATACTTCTGGGGGTGCCTGGGTGGCTCAGTTGGTTGAGTGTCCAACCCTTGATTTCAGCTCTAATCATGATTTCACGGTTTGAGCCACATCGAGCTCTATGCTGACAGTGCAGAGCCTTCTTGGGGTTCTCTCTGCTCATGCACATACACTCTTTCTCTCAAAATAAGTAAATAAACTGCAAAAAAAAAAAAGAATTTTTGTTGTTAAAGTCTTTATTTCACGTGGAGTTTATTTCAGTATATGGAATTGGATGAGGGGGCCTTTTTTTCTGCCTGACTTACTACCCAGTTTGCCTAATCCTTTCCCAATTTTATTTGATTGATTTTTTGATTTTTTTTTAATATATGTAGGTTTTATTTCTGGGTTGTCTACTCTGGTTTGTTGTTCTGCTTGTCTGTGTTTCCACCACTGCCACACTGTTTAAATAATATAGTATCTGATAGGCGTAACCCCCCCTCCGGATTCTTCTGCAAGTGTTCTTTGTAATGCTTGCCTGTTTGTTCTTTCAGATTAACTTTGGAATACTTATGTTGAATTTACAAATTATTTTGGGAAAAACTGGGTATTTAAACATGTTTAGTCATCCCAGTCAAGCACATGGCATGGCCTGTGTATTTACTCAAATCTTATTTTTCATATTTCTCACAGAATTTTCCAGTTTTCTTTAAATAGGTCACACGCATTTCTCATCATGGTTATTACTACTTATTTTATACTTTGTGTTTTCATCTCCTTTTTCATGTTTTTGGACTGATGACACCTGGTATTTTGATTTTGTGTATCCTGTGTTCACTCACTTTTAAATTAAATCTGGTAGTTTCCCCTGTGATTCTACATCATCCAAAAATAAATATTTTATTATCTTTGTAATATTTAAGTGGCGGTGTCTGTCTCATGTCTTTTAGCATTGCCCTGAATTTCCTGAAAATTTTTGCAAGAACAAAACATTTTAAATGACAAAACAGTAAAATTTTAAATGAGTAAAAACGTATTGAATGTTGATAGCGGCATGATGTGCTTGAAGTCTTACAGACATTCCACAGAACCTTTATTAAACAGCACCTTTTGACACAGCCTGGTTTTCCTGCACTGCTGTTTAAATTTACTTAGAGCACACAGTGGTTTAAACTGGGATCTCATGCAGCTTGCTCTCCTGACTGAAGGATCAGTCGATGAGGGGTTTTTAAATCTGAACCTGGCCACTGGAACTTTTGCATGTTGTCATGTCTTGAAAAACTACAAATGCTTTTGCAAACCTCCTTTGCATTCTTTGAGTCTCTGAGACATAGTTTACATTTCTCAGCTGTAGTCATTCCTAAGTACTACACAATGGGCCACATGATGCAGTTGTTACTAGTCCAGGCAAAACCATAAAAAGAAAAAAAAAAAACAGGTAAAATATGTTTTTCATAATCTGAATTTATTCTGCTTAAAGATTTGCTCTTTATCTGAAACAGTGGCTTTCCTTCTCTGTATAAACTATAGATGTATGCTAGGCTTTGTACTCTAGAAGCATAAGATGCTTTTTTTCTTTTCCCCCAAATATTCTTAGATGCCAAAATAAAAGGTTGACAATTCTAGGTCAGTTCTTTGCTTTCCTCCCTCCACTTCTTTTTTTAATTTACTGGCCCAAGGCTGAAAAGAAAGCTGATTGTTGATCAGGTTTTTGTTCTGGTTTTAAAGCTTGAAAACACAGGCAGTCTTGTGCTGACTGTCCTCAGCCTCACTGGGGGCATTTGCTGATAAAGAAGCAGGAAGAAGGGACAAAGCTTCACAGGCTGAAGCTCCTCCCCACAGCTTTCAGAAGTGCTCCTTTGTTTGGATTTCCATTTCCCTCCTAGTACTACCTCAGGGAGTTCCCTGACAGCCAGATGCTCAAAGGGAACTTTGTAGTGAAAGAACAGTGGCTTAAGAGTCAGGATATCTAGATCCAAGCCTGGTAGCTGCCGCTCACTTACTTACCAACCTCAGGGAAGCCTTGCTTCCATCTCTAAAAGATAACCTACAAGACACTGTGCATGTTGGGTTTCCTATCAAAATTGTGGGGTTTGGGGGCAGGATCCACATCAACAACAGAGCCTGAAAAGGAGCAGAGTCTGAGGGGTGAGGAGTCAGGAAAACAGTCCCATCGTGGCCAGCCTGGCAGCCCTGGAGGTGAGGGAGACACCATGCCTGAGGGAGGATCTTGTTTTGTGTCACCTACTGTTCACATTAAGCACTTCTGTACAAAGCAGTACCTTCCGAGGCTGCAGCCACAGTACGATGGAACCCTTCAGTGTTTACTAAACTTGGTGGTGAATGAGAATGGTTAGGTGAGTTCCTCCCCTGCCCTTAGCTGTCAGTCCCTTGCGCAGCCCTCCTTCCTGCCAGGCCAGATCTGCCTTCCTATATGAAGTCTCTTTATCATCTGAACGAGAAGTGAGGGCTTAGCTACTTAGATCTCTCGGTTCTCTTTAGTTAACCCACTCCTGTGGTGTTTATCACAGGCTGTCTTGAATTGCATCCCCTTGTGTGAGTGGTTCACCTCTGCTCACTTGTAAACTACCTGTGGGCACTTCTGTAGCGCCTACTGCTATGACAGCGATGCCTTATGTAATGTGGGCTTTCTGTAAAGATTTGTTGAATAAATGAATAAGCAAGACCTAATATACTACTGTAAAATAGTTGCAGAAAATACAAGTGTTTTTTCTGCCTTTCTATAGTTTGGTTTTTAGTAAATGTTACGTTACAGAACGGTAGTGTGATATTTTGATTATTGGATTAAGTTCTACCTAGCTCTGTCACTCTACTCTTGGACAACCTAGGTTTGAGTTTCTGTGCTTGGAAAGGGAAGAGACTTAAAAAAATTGGGGGGTGCAGGGTACCTGGGTGGCTCAGTCAGTTAAGTGTCCAACTCTTGATCTTGGCTCTTGATCTCACAGTTGGTGAGATCTAGCCTCAAGTTGGACTCTGTGCTCACAGCACAAAGCCTGTGAGGATTCTCACCCTCTCTCTCTCTGCCCCTCCCCTGCTCTCTCTTGAGTGTGTGCATTCTCTCTCTCTCTCTCTCTCTCTCTCTCTCTCAAAATAAATAAATTAAAAAAAAAAAAGGAAAGAGAAGAAATAGGATAACAGAGGTTCTCACAATTTAGTGGATAATAGTATGAAATAAGGTACTTATTAACTGTAGATGTCTTTGGGCGCCTGGCACTCAGTTGGAAGAGCATGCGACTCTTGATCTCAGGGTTGTAAGTTTGACCCCCATGTTGGGTATAGAGATTACTTAAAAATAAAATGTTAAAAAAATGTAGATGGCTAGTCTCTGTCCCCTGAGATTTGCCAGGCTTGGGGTAGGGCTGAGAACCTGCAGGTTAAATCTAACCCCCAGATGCTCCAAAGAGCACCTATTGAGAACTAATAAAGAAGGTGATCTCCATGGTTTCTCCAGTGTTACTTTAAAAGAATACTTAAAACATTATAGACATCTATTTGTAAAATTACTTTCTTTCAAAAGATGTTTAATTTTTCCTATTGTGAGTTCAGTGCAGTGGCAAGGACAAATAATGAGCACATGCCACATACTTTAGTAGAAAAGGCATGCCTTCAAATTCTCTACAAGGAGAGAACAGTCAACAGGCTGTCCTTGTTTTAGTAAGGGATGCCCTTGGACAGCTTTGGGACTACAGACTTTTTCCCAGGAATTTTTATCTTTTAGGAATTTCCATATTTAACATGTGTTTACTTTGTTAATAGCATTATAGTGCTGGAGCATGGTTGTGACAGTGCCACCACCAAATAGATGAGGCTATCAAGCTCCATGTATAACTTGTCTATTCCTTCATAAATTTGAACTGTAAATATGTTATGAGTAGAATATATCCACACATTCTAAAAGACTTATGAAAACTTACCATTCATTGAAATGCAGTTCTTTTATTGCTAGAGACTTTTTATCTTTAAAAGAAGGAGGAGGAGGAAGGGAAAGAGGTAAAGGAGGAGAAGGAGGAGGAGAAAACCCCATCTTCATAATTAAAGCCAGAAATGAAAAAAGAAACCCTTCCTAAAAACACCTCTTTCTCTTTGTCATTTAATCCAACATTAAATGGCAGCAGTAGAATAAATGATCTCGGGATTAAAAAGGAAAAAAATACCATGTCACTCCTAAAAACTTGTGCGTGGAGGGTGATAGGGAGTTAGTCACTGCAAGGAATGTATGAGATTATATTTATTTTATAATTTTTTCCTCAGTCATGATACAAAAGTTACTCTCCAACTGAGCAGCAAATATAGGTTATTTAATAAGCAAGTGTAAACAACTCAGAATAAAAAAGAACACAGAACATTCTGCATTCCCTGCATTCCCTGAGCATTTTGTGCAGAACTGTCACCAAGCCCTTCCTTAAGAACCTATCTCACCAGCTTTCCAAGTCTGCAGGAAATGGACCCAGCATTACCCTAAGTCCCAAGGCAAGCCTAGATCTTGGCAGAAATCTTTTACTTTATTAGATTCCAAATTAAATTTCTTTGACAAGAATTGAAGGAAGCAGACAGATTCCTAGTGGGCTTCAAGCTGTATACAGAGGTCTCCACATTTTAGCATGGAAGAAATATTTGTTAGATGTTCCTTTCTAGCAGGAACGATAGTTCTAAAACTCAAGTAGGGGCATATTTTTCCCCATTAATTAGATCAGTTCTTTCAAACAAGTATTTTATTTTTATTTTTTAAGTTTTTATTTAAATTCCAGTTAGTTACCATACATGTAATATTAGCTTTGGGTGTACAAAAGAGTGATTCATCATTTCCATACCACACCTGGTGCTCATCACAAGTGCACTCCTTAATCCTTATCACCTATTTCACCCATCTCCCTACCCACCTCCCCTCTGGAAATCATCAGTTTGTTCTCTAAAGTTAAGGGTCCATTTCTTGGTTTGCCTCTCTCTTTTTTTTTCCCCTTTGCTCATTCGTTTTGTTTGTTCAATTTTACATATGAGTGAAATCACATAGTATTTGTCTTTGACCTAGCATACGATTCTGTAGCTTCATCCATGTGGTTGCTAGTGGCAAGATTTCATTCTTTTTTTGTAGCTGAGTAATATTTTATATATATATATATATATGAAAAATTATATTTATATTATATATGTGTGTGTGTGTATATATATGTGTATATATATATGTATATATATATATGTATACACACACACACATATATATATATATATATATATATATATATATACACACATATATATATAATTTTTCTTTTTTGTCTTCCCAGATGTACGGTTAGGGTAAGGGTTTTATGACCAGGGTTAGGGTTAGGGTTCGGGCCAGGGTGAGAGTATGTGCCTGGTATCCTACAATTTAGAGAACTCTCCAGAGGGCTCGATTTAGCGTTAGTTCAAACAACCATTTTAAAAGAATTCAACTGCTTTAGATATTTTTGTACTCTTTCCAGCTAAAAGTCATAGGACTGGCAGAATCAAAAAGGGCAGAAAGAAAGCAAAGACACAAGTCAGAAGGTATTACAGAGTAATGAAGTCATCACCAAGACCAAATAGGTAAGCAGCCAGCTGGTCAGATCTTGGGTCTATTTAACTTCATCTGGTTACTCTCAAAATCATCCTCTGCCAGATTTATCCAACAGGTTTTTAGGGTTATTTATTTATTTATTTAAGTTTTGGGTTTGTTTTTTTTTTTTTTTAACCTTTATTGATAACCTACAGGGTCCCTCAAGCTGAATTGGACTAATGACTCTGGATTTGGGAAAGGTAATTAGAGAGGGACTTCCTCTGTTACACATGTAGGTATTGTTGTTTTTCATCTGGCCCAGCATGTTTAATCCAGACATCTCGGTCTCTTAGGAATTTCGTATTTAAACCTAGTTACAGATTTAATTTTGGTCCTGTTCCCTCTTCTGTGCATGATATCATGTGCCTCCTGGTCATTTTGTGGCCCATTTTCTTCAGTCTATTGAGTGAGTTGTTTGCCTAACAATTTAGAATGAAAGTCACAAAATCATTTTTAGAAAGGTTATTAATGTCCCTAAAATCTCCATGCACTCCCAGAGAGTCTTTTATTGTTGATACTGGTAATGAGGACATGAGAATCATTTCATGTTTTTGATCTGCCTTGTAGTCTAGCTTTGAGCCTACTGACGTCCTTTCTCCTCTTCCCCCAAACCAAAACACAAACAAACAAAACATATAGTAAAAATTCAAGCCCCAGTGCTTGCTGGTGGGGAGATTGTGTTAGTGAGGGGCTTACTTGGTCTCTTTAGTCAGTGCACTGGAGCAATTTAAGGTTAGCTTGGGCTGATGCTATGAAATATGATGCAAAACACTATTTCATAGTCCAAAAACACCTTTTTAAAAGTCATTTACTTGAGTATCTGGAAATTACTACTGAATATCCACACAGCTTCCTGAATAGAGGTGAAAAGTTTCTATACAAAGTATGGGTCAAATTTGAATATGATACAACACATGATGAACATTAGTTGGATTTGGTCTTAATTAATAGATGTGATCCTATGTCTTTCAGTTCATATTATCCCAGATTAGAGAGAGAAATAAACCAGCTAGAAAGAGTAAATTACTTGCCCAGTGTTCAACAGTGAGAGCAAAAGGATTTGAACTCAGGTAATGAAGCTGTAAGCTTCTCCTACACTGGACTACCTGCCTCCAAATGGCACACCAAACCATGGACAAGGACATTTAGTATTATCACAGCTTTGGTTTTAGAGACAAAGCAAAAAACAAAGAAACAGAAAATTCTGAATGTGCATATACAGAAAAATGGTGGAATAAGTTGTAACATATTATACCAAGAAAAAATTATTGAAGATATAGTGGAAGAGGAAAGCAATAAATATAATAAAAGCTTGAGTAATTTTGAAATTTGCTTTATATTTGTGAGAAACAATTGTTTTCTTAAGGCAATACTCAACATACTTCAAAGTAGCTACCAAGATGAAGGTATTTTTCACTATCATTAGGATACATTCATTAATATTATCACTTGGTCCAAACCACATATACAAGAGTACACTTCTGGTGTCACAATTCTGTTGTTGTTAAAGTCCTAGCAGGTCAGAGGAGTGGGATTTTCTTCTTTCTTTCTTTCTTTCTTTCTTTCTTTCTTTCTTCTTCTTCTTTTTTTTTTTTATGTGTATTTCCCTGATGAATAATGATGTTGAGCCCCTTTGCACATGCCTATTGGCCATTTGTATGTGTCCTTTGGGAAAATGTCTATTCACGCCTTTTGCTCATTTTAAATTTCATTTTAATTTTATTTATTTAATTAATTAATTTTAATTATTGAAGTATAGCTTCAGGATGGTGATTATGACAAGATTGCCATCTCTGAGAAGGACATTTCCTAGAATTTCCAGACTGAGCTTTTTTTTTTTTTTAAGTTTTTATATAAATTCCAGTTAGCATACAGTGTAATACTAGTTTCAGGCATACACTATAATGATTTGGCACTTCCATACATAACCCGGTGCTCATCACAAGTGCCCTCCTTAATCTCCATCACCTATTTAACACATCCCCCCACCCCTATACTGAGCTTTTAAACCACTGTAAAAACTGAACTGAATATATCATTAATACAGCATTAGAAATAGAAACCTATGAAAATATTTGAAAGCAAAAAATACCACCAACAGATCTGGCCCTCAGGTCTTGGCTCTGGGGAGGCTCCTGGAGGCAGCTGTCAGGGAAAATGCAGGTGGTCTGAACATGGGCGCAGACAACTAAAGGAGGGGGCAGACAAACCTTGAGACTTCTCATCAGTGTCTTCCCAGCCTCAAGACAGTGTGCTGCCTTTCTTAGAAGTTTCTTCCCCACAAACACTGTGTCTGATACTCTCTTTATCCTATTTTAACCACTTGTGTGCAGATGTGTGCAGGGGAGAGGAGCCAGGGAGGTAGTGTGGGCATTAACTAACGTGCAGGTGGTGTTTTCTCCTATACTAATCGCAGGCCTGCCCTGCCTCCTAAATCAGCTTCCCTGCTGGTCTAGGCAGAATGGGAATATTATACAAGCAAACGTGGATACAAATACATACAAAAGGGAAATCACTTTTTTATTTGAGCTGTTTGCATGCATGATTAGAAATTATACAGAGCTATGGAACTCTAAAATTGTAGGGATGGCTTTTAAAGAATGCCTCTAGAGACTTCCCTTTTTTTGCAGATTTATTTCTGTTCTAAGGACAGATTGTTGTACATTCTAAGGACAGACAGTGAACCATGGTCTGTTTTTCTAAAATGAGATTATATCTGAATGATCTGACGTACAAAAATGAAGTGTTTATTTGAGAATATATGTTACTTCCAAGGAATTCATAATGGTTCTCTCGGGGCAAAGTCCAGAGCTTGATGATGGAAATCAAGTTAGTTAGTTAGTTTATTTATTTTAATGTTTATTTCTTTTTTGAGAGAGAGAAAGATGCACAGAATGCAAACGAGGAGGGGCAGGGAGAGAAGGGGAGACACAGAATCCGAAGCAGGCTCCAGGCTCTGAGCTGTCAGCACAGAGCCCAACACAGGGTTTGAACCCACAAACCATGAGACCGTGACCTGAGCTGAAGTCAGACGCTTAACTGACTGAGCCACCCAGGCACCCTGAGATCAAGTTAGTTTAGATTGCACTTGACTAGTCACTGTTAACCAACTTTTAAAAAACTGCACTTAACTATGGAGAGCAAACTGATGGTTAGCAGAGGGAAGGTGGGTAGGGGATGGGTTAAATAGGTAATAGGGATTAAGAAGGGCACTTGTGATGAGCACCGGGTGTTGAATCACTCTTTTGTACACCTGAAACGAATATAACATGTATGGTAATTAACTGGAACTTAAATAAAAACTTTAAAAAAAACTATACTTTTAGGGAAGACAGTCAACTGTCTTTTTTTTTAATGAAAAAAGTGTAAATATTATTTTTAAAGACATAATCATACATTTTATGTCCTTGAGTCAAATACTAAGGCAAATGTTCTAAAGTCTTTTGCATCTGTCATTGCTTTACATGGAAGTATAAAAACAGTGAATCAGATCTGAATTAGTAAGATTAGGTGTAGTAGAATGCTGCTGTTATCAGAGCTGCAAAGTAAACTGATGTCACACAGAAAATTGTAACAGAAATGAGGAGAAACTGAATGGACTTCAAACTTAACTGAAATACTTCCGTTTTGTGACTTAAGAATTCTAGTTACTTAAGGCTTCACTGTGTTCTCATAAGTGTTTGATGTAAGCACTTGCGAGGTGGTATTGACCTATCACAGGAAAAAGATGATTTCAGGCTTCAGACCAGAGGGTCTGGTTTCTCAGATTCGTATTCACAGCTTGGCCGGGTATTACACTGCCCTTGCATTCTTCGGAAAAATGAGGGGCTGTAGCAGTCCACGTCGTTTTTACTCATTTCAGTCTTCTCAGCTGTGTAGGTCCTGGTAGAAAGTGTTTCATCTTATCCAGGAGTGTGAATAACCCACCTTTCTTCTTGTAGAGCAACGCTGCCCACTAGTATTTTGCACACTGTTCAGTATGGCTGCCACTCGTAACACGTGACTGTGAGTCGCTTGAAATGTGCCTTGATTGTGTCTGAGGAACAGGATTTCTAATTTCATATCATTTTAATTAATTTAATAGTCACATGGGGCTAGTGGCTGCCACATTGGACGGCACAGGTACAGAGTTTTGGGTGAAGTAATGGCCTTTTGCCATTGGAGATGCAGCCCACAGGGAAGATGGTAACACTTTCTTCACAAAGGCAGAACCAGAACCCACAACCTGGACCGGGGGCAGAGTTTATGGACTTTTACATAGCATCTCCAGGAAAATGTAGTCCTCAGATACTTGCACGAGTGTTTTGCTTTAGGAATTCCTGTAGCAGGTGGAAAAGGGGACTCCACTAAGTTAATAAGGTCAGCAGCAACTTTCAACTGCAACAAGGTACTTGAGTGAAATAAAATCAAACCAATGAAAATTAAGTTGAAATTACCCTTTAAAAACCTCCCAGGTTGTTGAGGGCACAGTACAGGCTAGAGGCATGCCTTCATCTCCTTCTGTGGATGGGCACGGTGCCTCTTACAAGCAGCACACTTACTGGGGAAGGGTGCAAGGTTTGCTTGAAGTCTCCAGTGAGTTCCTAAGCTTAGATTTCCTACTCCTTATCGGGGTCTGCTACATGACTGACGGATGTGGGCACGAGGGGAGTGGGTCTATATTTAAAAGAAGAAATCCTTGTAGAATTGACCTCATCATTCCATCAGATGAGGTTTTGCTTACTACAACCCAAGAAAGATGCAGATATGCAATAAATGTGACTTTCCACTGAGGAAGAGAAGGAAAATCTAACAACTTTTAAAAATCATTTTAAATGGTATTGTTTCTTATAATCCTGAACTCTGTCTTTACCCAGATGGTTCTACTTTATGTTTATGCATGTTAAAATCAATCAGGCAACACTTTTCACATGATGTGTGTGTGTGTGTGTGTGTGTGTGTGTGTGTGTGTGTATGTGTGTATTAGAAGCATCCAGTAACACTTGTAATACTGATACCGCTATGCATTCAGGTTGTGGTGTTTAAAAGCCATTCCTCATTAAATAAGGAACTAGACTTCTTTGTCTCAAAAGTTCACAGACAAGTTTGCAGACAAAAATGTGAAATTCTGTATTTGCTTAAAACAGTGGTTTTGCTAGTTTGTACTTGTTTTAGGGAATGCCATTAACATGGATTTTTTAGTAATGCCATTGCATCAGCCCAGAAAGAACAGAGACAACGATTCGCTGAGGTTTCTCTTATTTCATAATAGGGAGGATTCCTTTTTTCACCCGGGCATTGTCCCTCTGACTGCCGTCTGTGGCAGGCTTGTCTCACAGTTGACGATGCCAGTCCTGATGGTGTCCTGTGACTGAGATAAGCTGTTTGTGAGGTTGGCGCTCCCCACCCCCACCCCCCCACCCCCCGCCACTGCTGTGTGGACCAAGTTCCAATGAGCCAAGTGCCTGATTGATTCCGACAGAGCACAGTGGGGCCTTCACGGGGTTCTCTGCAGCCTCAGCCCTGACACGCTCCCTGCTGTCACCCTGCAGGTCTTTTTCGCCTGTCACCCTCCTCAAAGAGAAAGGACACACGTTACCTCTGAACAGACCCTCCTTGTTTTATTAATGTGGTCGACCCTCTGTTACTGTTATTTTGGTGTGATGGTGGTGACAGGCGTAAATGGGAAACCTGAAAGAGAACGTGCAGTATCGTCTGTGTCTAAACACCAAACCGCGTGACTGAGAAGATCCCTGTGGGCTGTACATTTTGGAGGAGAGGATGAGGAGGAGGAAGTGGAGGAGGTGTGAGAGAAGAAAACTGTTTTTCTTTCTGTCCCTCAGTTTTTTAATTTCGATTTTTTAACCTACTAGGTAGGAGCTCTGTCTAATGCTCTACTTTGTGCAATGTCAAATGTTTTTCTTGTTCTCAGCAAAATAAAACGTTACGATCTGCCTTCCATTTACACCACAAAGATTTCTAGATTTATCTGGAGAAAAATACCTATTTGTTCCAACCCCTAAGAAGTCCACCAAAGCCACAAAGCCCAGGGTCTCATCTAGGCAAGTGGAGTCAGCTGAAAGAAAAGGAGAGCCCATGCTTGAAATCTACCAGATGAGAATATGAAAACTTGAAACTGACAAAGAGTATCAAGTATAGAAAATATTGCTGTGATCGTAAGTGAATAGTCCTCTACGTTTTCTTTACGTTTCTGACTTGATTCCAAAAAAGAAACTGATTCATGACAACAAACACTTTGCTCTTACACCGAGAAGTATGACAGGCCATGCTGGGGGCTGGGGAGCAGGGTCCCAAAGAGTAAATTCCTGCAGCAGGGCCTTGGTGATCTTCTTCTGCAAGGTGTTTCCAGCACCTGGATTTGCTGGTTTTGGCTGCGAGGGATGTCACCTTTGAATTTGGGAACAATTAATATCCAGAATTAGCATTTTGTTTGTTATTGAAGTATAGTTGGTATACAGTGTTGCATTAGCTTTAGTGTACAACAGTGATCTGGCAATTCTGTACCTTACTCAGTACTCCCCATGGTGGGTATAGTCACCATCTGTCACCTTACACACCATTATTACAGTATTATTCACCATAGTCCTTACGCTGTACTTTTCATCACCATGACTTATTTTATAACTGCAAGTTTCTACTGCTTAATCCCCTTCACCTATTTGCCCCTCTCCCCACCCGCCTCTTATCTGGCAACCGCCAGTTTGTTCTCTGTATTTATGAGTCTGTTTGTTCATTTGTTTTGTTTTCTAGATTCCACATATAAGTGACATCATGTAGTATTTGTGTTTCTTTGATTAATTTCGCTTAGCATGATACTTTCTAGGCGCATCTGTGTTGTCACTAATGGCAGGTTCTCATTCTTTTTTATGGCTGAGTAATAGCCCATTTATATACATACCACATCTTCTTTATCCATTCATCTGTCAGTGGACACTTACATTGCTTCCATAGCGCGGCTATTATAAATAATGCTGCAATAAACACAGGGGTGCATATATCTTTTTGAATTAGTGTTTTCATTTTCTTTGGGTAAATACCCAGTAGTGGAATTACTGGGTTGTATGGTAGTTCTATTTTTAATTTTATGAGGAACCTCCATATTGTTCTCCACAGGAGTTGCACCAGTTTACATTCCCACCAGCAGTGCGTGAGGGTTCCCCTTTCTCTGCATCCTCACCCAACACCTGTTATTCCTTGTTTTTTTGACACTAGTCTTTCGGACTAGTATGAGGTGATAGCTATCTCATTGTGGTTTTCATTTGCATTCCTCTGATGATGAGTGACGTTGAGCATCTTTTCATGCGTGCGTTGGCCATCTGTATGTCTTCTTTGGAACAATGTTCAGGTCCTCTGCCCATTTTTAATCTGATTTTTTTTTTTTTTTGGTGTCGAGTTGTAGTTTTGTATATATTTCAGATATTAACCCCTTATTGGATATATCATTTGCAAATAGCTTCTTTTATCCAGTAGGTTGCCTTGTTGTTTTGTTAATGGTTTCTTCAGAATTATTTTAAACCTGAAAGATAGAGGGACTCTCTCAGAGGTATTTAGTATATCTGGCAAAATACAGTGAGTTGGTCTATTCAATAAGAGGTTTTTTTTTCTAAATAGACATCAAAAGAAATGCTCAGAGCTGCTTGAAATTTCCCAAGTTCATGCTACTCTCAGGACAGAGCGTCACCCATCACCCACATGTGGGCCCTGTGTATGTGCTCATAGAATGACATGGCCTCTGCAGTTTCCTGCGGCATCCATTTCTCCTGTAAGGTCCATTTGAGATGCAGCTTTGAACCTCAGAAATGACTGTTGAAATGACTGGTGTACACATCTGCTTGTTAAGGATGAGACATCCGTGGGACTCAGCCCCCTATCGCAAAGTATCAGCTTTCTCCATATCTGAAATATGTTTTTGTTATACTGTCCTTGAATTGTGTTTTGTTTTTTATTTTCTGTTCTAGCCTGTGCTTTCATCTTTGTTTTATATTTTCAATTTGAATTTGAGTTCAAGGCACTCCATAATCATCTCTGATTGAGATACAGTAAGATTTAAATGTAAAATTTTTTTTAGTTCTAGAGAAAATAAAGAATAAAAGGATGTTCCTACATAATCTGGGATAGTACAAGTAATTCTGCATTTTTGCTTACCATATAAATACCTCTTTAACCCCAGAGTTTGTAAGAGAAATAACCAGTAGGGCCAAACATGATTCAAATTGAAAGCCAAGTGCTGTTACTGAGTCCTTCAGCTGACAGCCTCCTGGACCCCACTGTGTTCATCATTGTTCTGTTCCCTTCGCATAAGGTTTGTTCTCTCACAGAGGACCCTGTTAACCACCTGCCTTCCTTTCCACAGCTGTGAGCTGCTGTACATTCAGACCTACCCTCCTTCAAAATACCTCAGAAAATAGAGATGCATTTTTTTAAGTTTATTTATTTTGAGAGAGAGAGAGTGAGCAGGGGTGGGTCAGAGAGAGAGGGAGAGAGAGAATCCCAAGCAAGTTCTGCACTGTCAGCACAGAGCCCAGTGTGGGGCTCGAACTCATGAACCATAAGATTATGACTTGAGCCAAAATCGAGAGTCAGATGCTCAATGGACTGAGCCACCCAGGCGCCCCTAGAGAAGCATTTCTAGGGCTTTTCATTCAGATAAGTGGCATGAGAACTCAATAATTGTTTATTAACCTTTCTGGTTCACATTCCTCATGTCTCATAGCAAGAAATCCAGTCAAATATTTTTCCACAGTTTGGTTAGCTAAGGTTTCAGTGATGTATTCTTGAATAAGAAGCCACCCCAGAAATGAGTGGCTTATTTATTATTCCCTCTCTCGGTTCTGGTTCTGTGAGCTAGTGGCTCTCACCAGGGGTCTGTCACGGAACTGCAGTCAGATGGTATTTGGCCTGGACTCCTGTGAATGCTCAGCTGGTCTGTATGTCCAGGATGGCTTCTTGGTGTATGTGTCTGGTGCCTCAGCAGTGGTGGCTGGGCCAGCGGGGGGCCGACTGGCACCTCTCTCCAGGCTGCTTTCCCATATGACTGGTGTGCATTTCCTCATGAGGGAGCCTTTCGGTAGTTGGGCTTCTCCCATGGCTGGCTAGCAAGCAAGGGGTTCCTGAGTTCCAAGGGGACTCAGGTGG